>NC_060888.1:25364268-25406768 GCF_014805685.1 Silurus meridionalis | reverse complement strand
CTCTTTCACTGACTCACTCACTTACACTCACCCACTAGTACTCACACACTCACACTCATATGCTCAATCTCGCTCTTTTACTGACTCACTCACTCACTCACACACTCTCACTCTTTCACTGACTCACTCACTTACACTCACCCACTAGTACTCACACACTCACACTCATATGCTCACTCTCGCTCTTTCACTGACTCACTCACTCACCACATTCACACACTCTCACTCTTTACTGACTCACTCACACTCACCCACTAGTACTCACACACTCACACTCATATGCTCACTCTCACTCTTTCACTGGCTCACTCACTCACACACTCTCACTCTTTCACTGACTCACTCACTTACACTCACTCACTAAGGCTCACATTTCCTCGCAATCACACACTCACTCACTCACACTCGGTCAAATTCACTCTATCGCACTCTCACCACTTATACTAACACACACTCGCTTACATTCTCGCTCTCACACATTCGCTCACACTTACTTTTCACTGACTTTACTCACTTACACTCAGTCGCACTTACGCTCTCGCAGTCACACACTCACTCACTAACGCACACATTCTACTTCCATTCTCCTTCTCTGAACACACACTCCTCCCTCTATCTCTTTTCTGTTTCAGTCTCTCTCTCTCTCTATTAAATATATATACACACAACACACACACACACCATCCCTCCTGCTCGGTCTTACACTCTCAGTCAGTGGTGGATATTAAAGCTACAGGTTGTTGTTCAAAACCATCCTTAGTCTCACTTACTAAAGCTCTGCCGCACTAAGCGGCCGGTTTCACGTCAGCAATGAAGGCAGCTACTAATCTATACTTTCTAGTTTTTTATTCAGAAACACACGCCCAAAAAAACCCCCATGAATTATTACAATGTCGTAATGTTAGTGATAAGTGGAACCTGCTTCCCTTATATTCCATCATACGCTCAGTTTCTATCTGATTCACTTACAAAAAAAAATTTTTTAAACAAAAAATAAAGATGGTGACGGATAGCTGCTGTAACAAAAGTGATAACAGGAAGTGACACATTTCAACTGTTTCAACTATTTTATGTTTCAGCTATAAACAGATGGAGAAAGTCTTCAACAGCTCATTTTAGGAAACATGTGCGGGCTAGATCTGAAGAGAAGATACGAGAATGCTACAAATAATATATGTATTGTAATAATAATAATTATGCAATAACAATAATCCTCCACTCCAAAACACGTAAAGCAGATCTTCACCCAGCTGGCAGGGTTTAGATCTACTAGTTCAAGTGAAGGAAAAAAATCTACAATTGTGTGCCTTCAACATTGTGGAAACAGTTTGGAGAGAAACCACGTATGGCTGGAAGAGTCCGCTGTCCCAATACTTTTGTCCGTATACTGTATAATGCAGAGCTGAATGAGCTCCACAAGCTTCAGAACGACTGGTGATGGTGCAGAGAGCATGAGGAACGATCTTCACATCATGAGTGTGTGTAGTGTGTGTAACTATTCAGTGTGTATAACAGTGGGTTATGAATATGTGAGTGTGTGTGTGTGTGTGTGTGTGTGTGTAGTGGATCCTGTAACCATTCACCATGTGTGTAGTAGTATGTTATGAGTGTGTGTGTGTGGTGGTATGTTATGTTTTTGTGGAAGTATGTATCATGATTTTGTGTGAGTGTGTGTACAGTGGTGTGTTATGATTTAGTGTGTGTGTGTATACAGTAATGTTTTTGTGTGGCGTGTGTAGGAGTGTGTTATGATTTTGTGTGCAGTAGGTAGGTTATAAGTGTAAAGTGGTGCGTTATGATTTAGTGTGTGCGTGTGTGCGCAGTAGTAAGTTATAAGTTTACAGTGGTGTGTTACGGTTTTGTGTGAGTGAGTGTGTGTGTGTGTGTTATGACTTTGTGCAAATGTATGTTTACGCCTGTTTTATGACTTTGTGTGAGTGTGTGTAGTGGTGTGTTAGGATTCCTTGCAAGTGTGTGTGTATAATAGTGGGTTATGAACATGTAGTGTTTGTGTACCCATTCACTCCATGCAAGTGTGTGTGTGTGTGTGTGTGTGTGTGTGTGTGTGTGTGTGTGTGTGTGTAGTTGTCAGGCTGCAGCCTCTTTGTCAGTGTGAGCACGGCGTGGGCCTCCTGTAGCTCGGGGCCACTCAGCACACACTATTGTTCCTGATCTCTGAGAACAAAGACGGCCACCCATGGCCCTGCCACACACACACACACACACACACACACACACACACACACACACACACAGAGCTATTGTCACGCTGAAAAACGGCCAGCCTAAATTTCATTACATATGAATTTTCTCTCACTCCCTCCCCCTACTCTGTGTGTGTGTGTGTGTGTGTGTGTGTGTCACCCGTATTTATTGTGCAATTAACAATCCATCGTATCCTTTCTGCCCTCACATGAAACACCAACATGACTCAACTCCTAATCTCTGTTGAACTTTCAGCACTGATCGTGAGGAACCCCTGCCTCAGCGACGGCGTCTGCGCAGACACCACGCACCTGTCGCTTTAAAGCGTGTGTGTGTGTTGTGTGTGTGTGTGTGTATTAAAGGCTGGAGGACCTTTTCATTCTCATTTCATCTGAAGTTCAGCATCAAACGGTAAAGACACAGCGTTTAACCGCACGGCCTCCAGACATCCCACAGAGACACGACCCGACTCGCTCAGACGTCCACGAGTCAGAGGGAAATCTGTCCCTGTTATATCACTGTAATACAATAATCTGTATAAAGGATTAGACACTGGAGGAAGTAAAGCATGGAGCTGATCCCATCCTGATACAGCGAGGACTTTGATTTACATGCTTACAAGCATATCAAGACACTTTTTGTATTAGGTCTTATTATTTTTTATACTTATATTATAATATATTAAATATTATATACCACTGGTCATGAGTCACAACAAGCAGCCAATCCTGGGCCCCTGAGCAAGGCCCTTAACCTCACAGCTGCTCAGTTGTATGAGACAAATCTGTCACTTTAAATGTAAGTAAATGTAAATAAAAAAAATCCTTTTGTGCAAAAAAGTGATACAAAAAAAGGGTAAAGGGTAGGAAGCTGGGGGTCAGCCATGATACAGATCCCCTGGAGCACAAAGGGCCTTGCTAAGTGCCCCAAGAGTGGCAGCTTGGCGATAATGGGGCTTGAGCCATCAACCTTCTGATCAGTAACTTTCAAAAAGAGAAAAATTAATTTCTACCTAAATCCAGATTTTCCTTCTTGAAGCCTGATTGTATTTATTTATATATATATATATATATATATATATATATATATATATATATATATATATATATATATATATATATTTTTTTTTTTTTTTTTCCTTAATAGACTGTGGAACCAAAAGTCTTCAGACAGCACGTGACTTTTCCAGCCGGATGTGCTTCTGCCCCAAGGAACTTTTACCACAAATTTGGAAGCACACAATTCTACTACTTGCAAAAGAATGAAATTTTCCCTTCACTTCAACTCGGAGAGCCAAACCTGTTCCATAGACTTATTATCCTGCGTTGGCTACACTGTTCTCGTGCAGGAGGTTGTGATGTGAAATGCAGTGTGTGTGCGAAACCTCATGAGGAACAATAAGAGGAATTTCGAATATGACGTTTTTCTCCGATTGCGATGCGAGTTACGCTTTTCTTGGTCACAGATCAATAAAGTCATTATTAATATTATTATTAAACAAAATGATTCAAACGCTTTTAATTCACACTTCAGGAATAAAAACTGATTGTTACAGATTTTGAACCTGCTACATATTAAAGTACACAACTCTCTACAGGTTGTGCAGATATACAATCATTGCACAACAATGTTTACTCTTTCTGCTAGTATTAGAAGAACCAGGTGGATTCGGCTCGTTTATCTGATGCAGGTCTCGTGTTTAATCAGCTTTACTGGTTCACATACATGTGAAAAACCTGACATGGGCTGAGAACAGATTGAATAATAAAACGTTACCTTACACAATTTTCAAATTCTCAATTCTGATTGGTCAGAAAATATGGATTCACTTCCTAACAGCAGCTGAAGGTAGTGCCTTGTTGTTTCCATAGTAACACTAAATGGATAAGTTGGTTGAAGAATGAGGAGACTGGACTTTCTATGGAGTCTCCAGTTTCAGTGCTGTAGGGAAAAGAGACAGAAAGAACGGGGGGGGGGTGACAGAATGAGAGAGGGAAAGAGAGACAGAATAAGAACGAGAGAGAGAAAGAGATAAAAGAGAGAGCAGAAATTAGCAAGAGCACAAGAGAGAGAGAGAGAGAGAGAGAGAATGAGAAAGCAACACAGAGAAGGAGAGAGAAGGATAGTGACAGAACGAAAGAGAAAGTTAGATGAAGTGAGACAGAGACCAGAAATTTTTGGAGTGAGATTAAGGACAGTGGGGCAAGAAAGAAAAGAAGCGACTGAGAATGAAAAAAGGTATGTGTGTGTGTGTGAGAGAGAGAGAGAAAGAGAGAGAGAGAGAGAGAGAGAAGATGCTGGTGAGGGACTGAAGTCACAAATGATCCACAAGATTAAAAGTCTCTATAAATAGAAAACTGATAGTGTTTCATGCAAAACGCAGATTTATTACTTCCTCTGAATTTACAGGTAAAATCCCTTCATTTCATCACTGCTATTTGTCTGGAGGTGTAGTAACATTCCTCCTCCTCTCTTTCTGACATGTTATTGGATCTAAAGCATCATCCTGTACATCTCCTAGAAGACCCTCGAAAACGCTGAACACCTCGAATGCCTGTTACCTACTGAGGCACGCAGAGCACATGGTGTGTCTGCAGAATACACACGTGTGCAACCTGCATGCATGTGTGTGTGTGTGTGTGTGTGTGTGTGTGTGTGTAAGACACAAGTCTCGCTTCTATACGTCTCTCCAGGAAACGTTACACACACTGTGCCTTTGGTGATTCCTCAATCACAAGATCTGAGATAACACAGGTGGCTCTAGTAACTTCCAAACCATTCTCACATCACCAGACTTTCAAAAGTAAGCTGTTCCCTCTTTCCACAAACACACACACACACACACACACACACACACACACACACACACACACAGACAGACGTTAAAGAGAAATAAACCATTATGGTACTGATAAGCTAAATTACCAGATAGCATCAAGTCACACCATCTGGCACCTGCACTCCTGACGCCTGTTGCTGGCGTGACAATGTGCAGCCCCCACTGTGCACACACACACACACACACACACACACACACACACAAGACTGATCGGAGAACAGCGCACTGAACACAAGCACTCGGACGTCGTTTAGCCTACAGGTGCGTTTGACACTAAACCAGATGTCAGCAGGAGAATAGGGCCGGCTGTGGAGCGATTCAAACCCTCAAAGCTCAACAATGAGGCCCCCTTTCACTTCCTCCCATCCTCCCATCCTCCCTTCCTCCCTGCTTTCCCACAATCCCCTGCTCCCACAGGGAGTCCTGTGTAAGAAGCCTGGTGCGTTTTTTCCCTCTATTGTTCTGCTACTAAAGTTTGCACTCGGTGAATCATTGACATTGTAAAAAAAATTCATTTCAGCTCGAGATTTTGATACGAGCCCGGGTTTAGCGCTGAACACCGTCCGAGACTTCGGCACATGGATCTATTTTACTACTACCACGTGAACTGCAAAAACGAGCAAAAAGTTCACTTTCAATCCTTTACATTAATTACAGGCTGCTTTTTTTTGCCAAGAAAAAAAAAATGACAACTTTTTTTCCAAAAAAAAAAAGTATAGTGATATTTTTTTAGCTTGAAATGATTATATTTATAAATCACATGACCTGCAAAGGATGTTTTCTGGGCACTTTAAAGAATTTGTGAATGCAACAACAACAAGTTATAGGATCAGGAATGAGTACGTTTTGATAGATAGATAGATAGATAGATAGATAGATAGATAGATAGATAGATAGATACTTGTATATTAAAAAATCATTATATATAATCATTATAAATGTATATATATATTTTTTTCTTTTTTTTATTTATATAATTTATTTTTAATATACATGTATACTTGTGTATAGTATATATATAAAATATACAAGTATCTATCTATCTATCTATCTATCTATCTATCTATCTATCTATCTATCTATCTATCTATCAATTATATACACACACACTTGCATATTGTTGTCTATATATAATATATTAAACGCACAAGTGTGTGTGTGTGTGTGTGTGTGTGTGTGTGTGTGTGTGTGTGTGTGTGTGTAAATAAAACGTTCAACGATTAGGAAAACATAAAAATGTACAAAACGAACATTTCAACCCAACAACACAAAAAACACAAAGGGGCAAGCAAACAAACAAACAAACAAACAAGCAAACAAACAAACAAACAAATAAATACAGAGGAACTGCAGCTGTTTT
This sequence comes from Silurus meridionalis, assembly GCF_014805685.1. NCBI lineage: Eukaryota > Metazoa > Chordata > Actinopteri > Siluriformes > Siluridae > Silurus > Silurus meridionalis. The sequence continues at coordinate 25,400,364 of NC_060888.1, read as the reverse complement.
TCGCGACTATTCGCATTAATGATTAACAAAAATCCCAACAGTGGACTTTCTCCTTCCACTTCCCCTCTAAAATCTTACACACATTCAGAGAAAAGCTTTAAACTTGATCAAATGGTCCAAACTTTGAGATTTAAAGCAGTAAAAAGAGAAAAAGAATCGGATTAAAGGCTCCAGTTTGTTGATTAGCTCCTGCTGCTAACTACATTTACGTAGTTACGTAAAGTGCGTAGTGCGGTTTCGGTCGCGTTTACGCAGAAAAATAAAAACAGTTTATTTTATAATTGTAATTTGTTTACCTCTAAAATCGTACAATGTATTGAATAAAACGCCACGAAAGCGGTTTCTGAAGGGGAAAAAGTTTCGAAGTGAATCCTGGTATCAGTGTTTATGAGCAAAAAAACTAAATAAAGAATGAAATGCTTTATATTTTGATGTTTACACCTTAATTAAAGAACCGAATTAATCTTTTGGATAATTATTTCTATAATAACACCCACTCGTTTTCTTTCTGATGAAGGATTAAAGGAAAGAAGAAGAAAGGAGGAAGGAAGGAAAGACGGATACATGTAACAGTAAGAGGAAACAGGAGCTCCAGAGTTACAGATTGTTGAAGGACACAAAAACTGAGAACTTACAGGTGAGAAGAAATAAAAAAGTCGTCCTCAGGGGTCAAAAGCGGTTTGTATCCAGTTTCCAAGTCGAGCAGAAAAAAGCAGAAAATGTCCAAAAAGAAGAGAAAAGTGATCTGAAGTGATGGGATGTGATGTTGCTCCTCTCTTCTGTCCTGTTTGAGGAGCTTTGGAGGTTTTTTCTCCTTGAAACGCAGAAAACAAACACATTAGTTCTAAAGATTTGAAGAACTGATACACCAGAAGTCCTTCTTTCTCCATCCGAGCTCCAGGTTTTCATGTATTTTCTTGTATACTGGAGTTGATAGGAGATATGGAGGAGATATTGGAGAGACCATTAATAACATCACCACCACCAACACACATGGCATGGAAAAGGTTGTTTATAATGAGTCTGTTCTCATTTCAGATGTTATTCATTCTAGTAAAAAGATATTTGTTTGGAAATGTTTGGGTTGGAAAAAAAAGTCAGAAAGTGAAGTAAAACCAACTACGGAGATGTTCAGAGTGAAGAGCAGGAGAACGCGGTGTAACTTGTGGAGCTTAGAGGAGATAGAAGGACTTATGGAAGAGGACTTACCCGAGATCAGCTTAAACCCTGAATATATGTGCTTTTGGACCTGTTTGCTCGCTTGGACAGAGAGAAGGGGCGTTGAGAAAGCTGGAGGATGAGGTTCCTGGCGGCTCTGAGCGACAGGAACACGAGGTGGATCTCCAGCGATGTGAGGTATGTGCGGAATGAGAGCTGGAATGATGTGAACGCGGACACACCGAGAGAGAGAGAGAGAGAGAGAGAGAGTGTGTGTGTGTGTGTGTGTGTGTGTGGTTGCGCGCCCCCGCGCGACGCCTGAGCGGTCTTTCGGTCTGAAGCTCCGCCTGGAGGACACACACTAAGCACACACACATTTAACACACAGACAACACACATAATACACAACATATAGCACACACATAACATAAACAAACATATTACACACACACACACACACACACACACACACACACACACACACACACACACACACACAGATTTAACACACAAACAACACACATAATACACAACATATAGCACACACATAACATACACAACATATTACACATGCACATATAACACACACACAAACAAATATAATGCGTACACATAACACACACACACACACACATTTAACACACACAAACAACACACATAATACACAATATATAGCACACACATAACATACACAACATATTACACATGCACATATAACACACACACACACATAACACACACACACACACATACACACACACACACACACACACACACACACACACACACATACACATTTAACACACACAAACAACACACAATACACAACATATAGCACACACATAACATACACAACATATTACACATGCACATATAACACATAGCACACACAAACAAATATAACACGTACACATAACACACACACACACACACACACACACATACACACATTTAACACACACAAACAACACATAATACACAATATATAGCACACACATAACATACACAACATATTACACATGCACATATAACACACACACACACATAACACACACACACACACATACACACACACACACACACACACACACACACACACACACATACACATTTAACACACACAAACAACACACAATACACAACATATAGCACACACATAACATACACAACATATTACACATGCACATATAACACATAGCACACACAAACAAATATAACACGTACACATAACACACACACACACACACACACACACATACACACATTTAACACACACAAACAACACATAATACACAACATATAGCACACACATAATATACACAACATATTACACATGCACATATAACACATAGCACACACACACAAACAAATATAATGCGTACACATAACACACACACACACACACACACACACACACACAATATATTATATATAGCAAATACATATAATATATCTATTTATATATAATATAAAATATAAATAACACTCACACATACACATAACACACACACACACACACACACATAATACACACACATTTAACACACACAAACAACACACATAATACACAACATATAGCACACACATAACATACACAACATATTACACACACACACATATACACACACACACATATACACACACACACACATACATAACACACACACACACACACACACACACACACACACACAATGCACTACACATAACACACACACAGATTTAACACACACACAAAATGTGCACATACATACACAATAAACATATATGACGACACAGAGATTTAACACACACACACACAATGCACACATACACACACAGATTTAGCACACACACAAAACACACATGTACACAACACATGCAATAAACATATGTAACAGATTTAATACACACACACATTTAACACACACAAAACACATACACACAACATATTCATGCTCAAATAACACACACACACACACACACACACACACACACACACACACACACACACACACACATTTTCGACATTCTTTGACATAATTATTAAGGCAGGCAGATCATTTCTTCTTTATTTAGAAGGCTCAATCTTGGGCCCGTTCTTATTCTTCTTGAACTGATAAGGCTCCAGTTCAGGTGTTCATCAGGGTTGAGGAGGTCATGGCTCTGTGCAGGAAACTCCAGTTTTTCCACTCCAACCTTCACACACCACTCGCATTGCGCTCTGGGGCATCGTCATGCTGGAACACTGTTTGTGTTACTTAGTTCCAGTGAAATTTTATTTGTACATTTGGGGGGAAATGACATATGAGTAGATGATCAGATGTTTACATACTTTTAAATTAGATTTGAATAATTCTAGACCTACAAAAGTTAATTACTGCCAATGACGTTAGATTTTGAGGGTATTTTCACTTATTTATTCAACAAAGTGAAGACTTTGAACTTATTCTTCATTATCTTTAAAAGGTACTTGTGACTCCACTACAGCTTGCAACTTGGGTCAGCACATAATTCGAGTGGATCTGACTCCACTATGGAACATGAGAAAACAGCTAATAATGTACATTTTTGCAGACCATCCAACACCCACCCTGTAAATAGTTAGGTGGAGAAGTGGAAGCTCAGTGTTTAAAGGTTCTGGGTTACTGTTTGTTCAGTAGTTCAAGCCCCAGTATGGCCAGACTGCCACTCTTGGGCCCCTTGAGCAAGTCCCTTAACCCTCTGTACTCCAGGGGTGCCGTATCATGACTCCAGCTTCTAAAATTGCTTAGATATGCAAAAAATTAAGAATTTTACTGTGCTGTAATGAACATGTGAGAAGTAAAAAGCATCTTTATTAACACTAGTTTCGTCATCTGCCAGAAGGTGAACTTTTCTAGGTCTTGAGAAGAAGGGTTCCTCATAAAAAAATATCAAAAACAAGCCTGATCGACAGGACATACTGAATAAAAACCATGAACATGACCATCTGTGCCTTGTGAACATCCTGAACCCTGGTTCCTATAACAATCATTATACAGGATTCAGAGTAAAGGTCCGTATTGTACCTTGTATTTTTTTTCTGTAAGATTAGAGAGAAACCACCTGAGAGAAGCTTGTGAGGAAAAATAATATCCTTGTTTTGTGGATTTTGCACATGTAACTGTTGTTTCTCTTCTAAATAAAAATCGGTTGCAATATGCAAAAAAAAAAGTCAAACTTTTAATGTTACAGGTGTAAAAATGGATGCTAGCATGGCGGTACTACACAGTAACAAATGGCTAGTGTGTCCTATTACTGATGTCGCCGGTTTAGCGACCGTTAATCAGTGTTAGCACGTGCTTGGAACGGCGTGTGGTAATGAAGTTTCATCTATAGAAGACTTCAATCACAGTAGGGTGATGAGACGCTCAGCCGCAGTAAGACATTTAAATGGTGGAAACGTTTTAAAGATGGCCGCACATCCGTCAGTTATGATTGCGGTCGTCTTGGTTCCCAGCCAACAGCAGCCATTCCTGTGAATATTCAGCGCGTGGAACCACAGTTCCTGGATAATCGACGCATAACCTGTGGTGAAATTGCACAATTGATAAAGTGCACTGAAGTGAAGTAGGCTGTCCATGGCAGAGGGGAAGAGTTATCAAATATTCTACTCAAGTAAAAGTATTGTAACTTCATTAACATTTTTTTTAAGTACAAGTAAAGTTACCGGTACAAAAATCTCCTCAAGTAAAAGTAAAAAAAGTTAAATTAAAACGTAAAATTTACAGAGTTCCTTTTTTTTAACAGGAGGGATTCGAGTGTGTTTAAAAAAGGACAAGTATCTCAATTAGTGTTTTTTAATTGAAGGGACCCCTTCACAAATTAAGGTGCAATAACAAAACAATTAATTTTTTTTCTTTTTCTTATTCTGGCTTCTCCCGTTAGGGGGCGCCACAGCGGATGATCCGTCTCCATACCCCCCTGCCCTCTAAATCTGCCACTTTCAACCCAACCACCTGCATGTCTTCCCTCACCACATCCATAAACCTCCTCCTTGGTCTTCCTCTTTTCCTCCTTCCTGGTGTCTCCATCCTCAGCATTCTCCTACTGATATACCCCATGTCCCTCCTCTGCACATGTCCAAACCATCTCAATCTCACCTCCCTCACCTTGTCTCCAAAACGTCCTACATGCGCTGTCCCTCTAATAAATTTATTTCTAATCCTGTCCATCGTCGTCACTCCCAACGAACATCTCAACATCTTCAGCTCTGCTACCTCCAGCTCCACCTCCTGTCTTTTACTCAATGGTGCTGTCTCTAAACAAAAAATTAAATAAAATTCAATAAATTCAATAACACTACAGTTTATGAATTGAGTCTAATGTCACTTTTGCAGCAAAAAAATTATTATTATTATATTATATTATTTTACTTTCAGCTGGGTTTTTCTTGTCCGTCTCCATCGATCTTTTCTTCTTCGTTTGTTCAACCAACTGGCTGCATTTTTTCCCCTTGCATTATTTTTATATATATATATATATATATATATATATATATATATATATATATATATATATATATATATATATATTTTTTTTTTTTGTGTAACAGATATGATTTAAAATGTAGTTAAATCCAATACATCAAACAAAACATAAAAGAATAAAATTACAGATTTTAAAATTTACTTAAAAAATTTAAAGTACACAAAAAAATGTGATTTGTTACTTTCCACCTGTGGATGGTAAGTCCACAAGTCCTATAATCCAATAATATAAAGTATTATACCTGCATGTTATAAAGCATAGCTAAATCAAAAAGTGCTAGGTGATGTCCTAACATCAGCACAGCAGCTGCTACCATGGTCACATGACCTTCATATCACTAGCATCAACTCCACATCGTCCAGGTCGTGTGTATGTCAGTTTTATGTGGAGGAAAGTGTTTCCTAGCTTGCACAGGTCAGCAGGGAACCCATAAATGCCATGGGAGCTGCTGTTCTCCACTACACGCTTATGCACACACACACACACACACACACACACGCATGCGCACGCAGGCACATGCATTAGTATGAGTACGCAATAATCCTTCACTTTCCCATATGATGGAATTAATTCTTCTCGGACAACAGCGAATTTACGGTTAATGGGGGCTTTCGGTATCTTTTTTCGAAAGGGCAAATAGGATCTGCGCGTGAATGATTGCCCCCCTGTGGTCAGAGGCGGCCGAGGCTGAGAGCAGTAAATAGGATGACCGAGGATGATACAGCAATGCACAGCATTAAAATGCTTTCAAGTATCTGTCAGCCGAGCCGCTGGGATTCAGAAATCCGGTTTAGTGCAACGTTGACTGATACGCTCCCATAAGGAGGCTTTTATTTCCTAGAGCATGAATTCACTTATATTTCGTTGTTATTCCATTACAGATATTTGTTTTGAGGTTTTTTTCGGACTCTAATGCACGTCGAAGGAAAAATTGCTGAAGGTTTAACTAGGCGTTTTTTTTTTTCTCCAGCAGGTCCACGTGTGCATTCCTCAAGCAAAACAGAATGGATGAGCTGACAGGAAGTTTGTGTTAACTTCAAACAATCACTCTGTACAAACATGGTGAGATGAAAAGCATCAACATTTCGTACATGTCCTTGTAAATATCGCATTTTACACCTGAGCAGTTGAGGGATAAGGGCCTTGCTTAAGATCCCAGCTTTAGCAGCTTGGTAGTGCTGGGCTTTGACCTCAAGACCTTCTACTCAGTAGTAGTCCAGGGTCTAAACCAGTGGGCTACAACATCTTATACATCTTAGAATGCAGAACACATCCTGATTCTGATGGGCCACAAAAAGAAGACCACAGATGTCAGGTCACAGCCAAGCCAAGGGAGATGATAGATAAGTGGTTAAGGGATTAGCCTTTGGATCCAGTGGTTGTGAGTTCAAATCTCAGCCCCCACAGCTGCCCAGATAAATGTAAGTCGCTCGAAATATGGGTTTCTGCCAAATGCAAAGAATCTGAAACTACAGTGAGAACATGGACCTGGTTTACTTAAAGATTGGGGCACATCAGGCCCCGAAATATCAGTGTAACGCTGTTCGAATCGGATGAGGATTAAAATCATCGTCATGCGGTGACAAACTAAGGAATAGAGCAAATGTTAATTCCATTACTTTGTCTTCAGGAAGCCGTTTTTATTTATTTATTTAATTTTTTTATTGTGATCGAAGCCATCATTACGTCCTGCATTGTGAACGCTGACATTATGAATGCGTTCGTGACATTTATATTGACGCAGCACGTTTGTACAAGCAATTCTGACAGACGGACACAATGCGAAACGCAGAAAAAAAGACATGGGGACGATTAAAAACGGTTCGGCTTTGCTATTAAAAAGCTTTCTGCGCTTGACAGGATGGAGATCTGCGTTTCATAGAAATCTGTCAGAATTCATCTGATTTGGTTTGTACTCTTCGAGCGTACAATGAAACACAGATAAATATGTCACGGCTCATTGTCTACATTCGGTATAAAGAAGAACATTTGCGGACGCTCTATTTTTAGCAAACTGTCGCTGTAAGTGGGTCTGAGTTGTGCTGGAAGATTGCAGGTTCCAATCCCCAGAACTGTGAAACGCTCAGCTGGGCTCAGGTCAATCTGGGATCAATAGCAGGATACTTGATACGCCGATATTATATCGTTGGATGTTGGATTGAATTTGGGTCTTCAATCTTGCCCAAAATACAGACGTGCGGCTGAAGGCTTTCATTCCACACATTTGATCGGTTCAGGTCGGGGGTTCAAGCCCAAGTATCACCAAACTGCCATTCTTGGGCCCCAAAGCTCTTAACCCCTAAAGCATTTCATTGTGCATGTGACAAGTAAATACCCCCTTTACCCCCTTCATCTTTATCTACAATCAACTCGATTCCCCTTAAGTTTATTAATTCAATTCATTTTTATTTGTGTTGCACTTTTAACAATGATCACTGCTCCACTCATCCCTCCCTCCTCTATCACTACACCGCTCATCCCTCCATCCTCTATCACTACACCACTCATCCCTCCATCCTCTATCACTGCTCCACTCATCCCTCCATCCTCTATCACTGCTCCACTCATCTCTCATCCTCTATCACACCACTCATCCCTCCATCCTCTATCACTACACCACTCATCTCTCCATCCTCTATCACTACACCACTCATCCCTCCATCCTCTATCACTACACCACTCATCCTCCATCCTCTATCACTACACCACTCATCTCTCCATCCTCTATCACTACACCACTCATCCCTCCATCCTCTATCACTACACCACTCATCCCTCCTCCTCTATCACTACATCAATCATCCCTCCATCCTCTATCACTACACCACTCATCTCTCCATCCTCTATCACTACACCACTCATCCCTCATCCTCTATCACTACACCAATCATCCCTCCATCCTCTATCACTACACCACTCATCCTCCTCCTCTATCACTACACCAATCATCCCTCCATCCTCTATCACTACACCAATCATCCTCCATCCTCTATCACTACACCACTCATCCCTCCCTCCTCTATCACTGCTCCACTCATCCCTCCCTCCTCTATCACTGCTTCACTCATCCCTTCCTCCTCTATCACTACACCACTCATCCCTCCTTCCTCTATCACTGCTCCACTCATCCCTCCTCCTCTATCACTGCTCCACTCATTCCTCCATCCTCTATCACTATACAACTTATCCCTCCATCCTCTATCACTACACCACTTATCCCTCCTCCTCTATCACTGCTCCTCATCCCTCCCTCCTCTATCACTACACCACTTATCCCTCCCTCCTCTATCACTACACCACTCATCCCTCCTCCTCTATCACTGCTCCTCATCCCTCCCTCCTCTATCACTGCTCCACTCATCCCTCCATCCTCTATCACTGCTCCATTCATCCCTCCCTCCTCTATCACTACACCACTCATCTCTCCATCCTCTATCACTACATCACTCATATCTCCCTCCTCTACTACTGCTCCACTCATCCCTCCAGTCTGTACCACTGATTCCTCCATCCTGTATAACTGCTTTATTTATACTTCTATTATTTATCACTGCACCACTGATCCCTCCATCCTTAATTACTGCTTCACACATACTTCTATTATATACCACTTTTTCACAGATCCATCCATCCTCTACCACTGTTTCACTCATCCCACCTTCTCTCAGGGTATAAGGAAGACACGTCTCAAGTCTCTCTGTTCTGGCACCAAGGTGGTGGAACAAACTTCCACTTGATATCCGAACAGCTGCCCCCTGAGCTTACTGACAGCCTTTTTGTTCTTTGTAGTCATTCAAAGCCCTTATTCCAAAACCTGACCTGCTTTTATTCCTGTGAGTATGAATCCTTTAAAGCACGCCAACCTTCACACTTGCTAATGGTTTCTGTATTCTTAAGCCATGTTTTTTTTCTGCCCCTGTTCCTTTCTGCAATTGCTGTTCATACACTCATCCTGATAAAAGCCGGTTTTAAGCCCTCTGTCTCTGGGTCGCGGGCCTCCTCCTCGAGACGTGCGAACAGCGTTCTACTGATGGTGTGCATTCAGAGGGAAGCTAGGTTAACGAGTTAACAAGCTGGTTTGTTGCTCATTCTCTAGAGCCGGTTACACAGCAGATTAATTGCACACCTTCCGTCTCTGAAAGCAGTGCTATCGATTTTTTCAGGGCTTTTCACATCACTCAGCGTTCACAGGCTTCATGCTGCTGATAGATACACACATCAGGGGTGTGCGAGTGTGTGTGTCTCACCATGCTGCTGGAAAGAAATGTGTGATTTATTAGCTGTAACAATGAGGACGAGGCAGAAGGGAGTTCTTTTGCTTTTCTGCTGTATTTGGGATTTTCCTAGAAATCTTGTTTTTTAAAAAGGAAAAATAGGGACACAAGGACCCCTTTGATGATCCTTTTTCAGACCATGTTTGGCACATGACATTTGCTACACTGTAGCGAAGGGAAAGCCTGATGGTTTTCAGTTTAATCACAGACTCAGGATGTTGGATTTCTGTCGATTCTGACACTAATTGATTCAAAAAGACAAAAAAAGCTGAAAAACTGTCTTCAAGCTGATTTCCAGTGCCAGCATCAGAGTCAGGTTGGAGATTGGATTTGTACGTTCTGAGGATTGTAGTCTTGGGAGCTCAGTGGTTAAAGCATCGAACTCTAGAGTAGAAGGTCACAAGTTCAAATCCCAGCACCACCACGCTCCCACTTCTGGGTCGTTGAGCAAGGCCCTAAACACTAAAGTAACCGAATGTAGTAAATGATCAAGATTTTGAATAGTTACAGATTCAGTTTAATCCTAAAATAGTTCCTCAGCAATAGGTTACAAATCTGCAAACTTCACACACCAAACGTCTCCAGGATGTGCAGCCTATTTATAGCAAAACTCTTGAATCTTTAAATCAGAAGGTATCACTAAAAACAGCCAGAATTCCATCTGTAACCTATCGACAGGTTTATGAGGATTTGCTCCTTCTAATACGTTCCCTTTTCCACAGTAGCATCTTATATTCTGAGAACTTTTACGGCGGACTCGTCATGCAACTGATTTTTTTTATAGATTCTGCTATTTAACTAATTAAAACCTGTTACAATTTATGATACAGTGAAGTGTATTGATTATATATGGAAGTGTCAGAAACTCTGGTTTCTCTGGAAGGTATCGAGTTTGTTGTTTTGCTAATCAGATTAGATTCAGATTAGTGCAGATAGCAATCATGTATATACATGCTATAATGTAGAATAAAAAGTGCAGATAGTGAGTAGAGAGCAGCTCAGTGAAAATAACATGGTGTTATTGACAGTTAATGTAACATTATAAAGTTTTTTTTCTGTTTTATTTATAGCGATGTCACAGCTAACAGACGTTTGCTGTGTTCACGACTCCAACTCCGCCCACGGCCACGCCTCCAGGAGCTTGGCTGTTTTCTTCGATAAGCCTAAAGCTGTGTTTTTTCCCAATCGGATTAAACCAAAGACGCTTCTGAGATATGAATACTACTCTATAGGACCTCAAGGTTAACATGAGATTAGCGAACGCTGTATAACTGCTTTATTTATACTTCTATTATTTATCACTGCACCACTGATCCCTCCATCCTTAATTACTGCTTCACACATACTTCTATTATATACCACTTTTTCACAGATCCATCCATCCTCTACCACTGTTTCACTCATCCCACCTTCTCTCAGGGTATAAGGAAGACACGTCTCAAGTCTCTCTGTTCTGGCACCAAGGTGGTGGAACAAACTTCCACTTGATATCCGAACAGCTGCCCCCTGAGCTTACTGACAGCCTTTTTGTTCTTTGTAGTCATTCAAAGCCCTTATTCCAAAACCTGACCTGCTTTTATTCCTGTGAGTATGAATCCTTTAAAGCACGCCAACCTTCACACTTGCTAATGGTTTCTGTATTCTTAAGCCATGTTTTTTTTCTGCCCCTGTTCCTTTTTGCAATTGCTGTTCATACACTCATCCTGATAAAAGCCGGTTTTAAGCCCTCTGTCTCTGGGTCGCGGGCCTCCTCCTCAAGACGTGCGAACAGTGTTCTACTGATGGTGTGCATTCAGAGGGAAGCTAGGTTAACGAGTTAACAAGCTGGTTTGTTGCTCATTCTCTAGAGCCGGTTACACAGCAGATTAATTGCACACCTTCCGTCTCTGAAAGCAGTGCTATCGATTTTTTCAGGGCTTTTCACATCACTCAGCGTTCACAGGCTTCATGCTGCTGATAGATACACACATCAGGGGTGTGCGAGTGTGTGTGTCTCACCATGCTGCTGGAAAGAAATGTGTGATTTATTAGCTGTAACAATGAGGACGAGGCAGAAGGGAGTTCTTTTGCTTTTCTGCTGTATTTGGGATTTTCCTAGAAATCTTGGTTTTTGAAAAGGAAAAATAGGGACACAAGGACCCCTTTGATGATCCTTTTTCAGACCATGTTTGGCACATGACATTTGCTACACTGTAGCGAAGGGAAAGCCTGATGGTTTTCAGTTTAATCACAGACTCAGGATGTTGGATTTCTGTCGATTCTGACACTAATTGATTCAAAAAGACAAAAAAAGATGAAAAACTGTCTTCAAGCTGATTTCCAGTGCCAGCATCAGAGTCAGGTTGGAGATTGGATTTGTACGTTCTGAGGATTGTAGTCTTGGGAGCTCAGTGGTTAAAGCATCGAACTCTAGAGTAGAAGGTCACAAGTTCAAATCCCAGCACCACCACGCTCCCACTTCTGGGTCGTTGAGCAAGGCCCTAAACACTAAAGTAACCGAATGTAGTAAATGATCAAGATTTTGAATAGTTACATATTCAGTTTAATCCTAAAATAGTTCCTCAGCAATAGGTTACAAATCTGCAAACTTCACACCAAACGTCTCCAGGATGTGCAGCCTATTTATAGCAAAACTCTTGAATCTTTAAATCAGAAGGTATCACTAAAAACAGCCAGAATTCCATCTGTAACCTATCGACAGGTTTATGAGGATTTGCTCCTTCTAATACGTTCCCTTTTCCACAGTAGCATCTTATATTCTGAGAACTTTTACGGCGGACTCGTCATGCAACTGATTTTTTATAGATTCTGCTATTTAACTAATTAAAACCTGTTACAATTTATGATACAGTGAAGTGTATTGATTATATATGGAAGTGTCAGAAACTCTGGTTTCTCTGGAAGGTATCGAGTTTGTTGTTTTGCTAATCAGATTAGATTCAGATTAGTGCAGATAGCAATCATGTATATACATGCTATAATGTAGAATAAAAAGTGCAGATAGTGAGTAGAGAGCAGCTCAGTGAAAATAACATGGTGTTATTGACAGTTAATGTAACATTATAAAGTTTTTTTTCTGTTTTATTTATAGCGATGTCACAGCTAACAGACGTTTGCTGTGTTCACGACTCCAACTCCGCCCACGGCCACGCCTCCAGGAGCTTGGCTGTTTTCTTCGATAAGCCTAAAGCTGTGTTTTTTTTTCCCAATCGGATTAAACCAAAGACGCTTCTGAGATATGAATACTACTCTATAGGACCTCAAGGTTAACATGAGATTAGCCGAAACGCTGTGTAGGCCCTGTTTCAAGTTTTATAAGAGAAACGAAAATGTTTCATGACATTTAAAGTGGAAAAAAAAAAGTGTAAAGAGGATTAACACACTTAACAGTAAACAGTAAATTGATTTCGTGATCGTTCTCTAATAAACACCCGGATCCGGACTGTGTTATTCTGTACGTGGTATTAAAAACAGTCCTCTTGCACAGCAAAACAGCGTTCCCAGCTTCATATTCGGGAAGAGGGTCAGAAGTCCGGTGGGTGCTCCCTGTGACTGTGCGTGCAACAAAAAAAATAGTCTTGAAACTTTTTGATGGCACCCCATACATAGAAATTGTTAAAAGGCAAAACAAAAAAATTTAATAATCAACGTGAATATTTAATTCAATGCGATTTGTATCACGTGTAAAAACGGACATCATCCCAAAGCAGCTTCATTATTTAGTCCCTATAAATGTATCTGTTATACAGTGCCCTCCACAATTATTGGCACCCCTGTTTAAGATGTGGTCGTGGACTTTAAATAATTCTCCTTTTTTTTAAAACAACATAGAACCCAAATGCAAAAAAAGAGAAAAATCCAAACTTTTATTTAAGTACATTACTTTGGTGGTAAAAAAATCACACATTTAGAAAAAAAAAAAAAAACTTGAAATCATGTGTGCCACAATTATTGGCACCCCTGATGTTAATACTTTGTACAACCTCCTTTTGCCAACAAGACAGCACTTAATCTCCTCCTATAACATTTCACAAGATTGGAGAACACAGAGAGAGGATTTTGACCATTCTTCTTTGCACAATCTTTCTAGATCATCCAGTGTCCTGGGTCCTCTCTTATGCACTCTTCTCTTTAGCTCGCGTCACAGGTTTTCGATTGGGTTGAGGTCTGGGGACTGAGATGGCCATGGAGGACCTTGAGTTTGTGACTGCTGAACCACTTTTGTGTAGATTTTGCCACATGTTTTGGATCATTATCCTGCTGAAAGACCCAATGACGACCCATCTTCAGCTTTCTGGCAGAGGCCATCAGGTTTTTATTTAAAATATCCTGGTACTTCAAAGCGCTCATAATGCCATGCACCCTAACAAGGTTTCCAGGGCCTTTGGAAGAGAAACAGGCCCACAGCATCACAGATCCTCCACCATACTTCACGGTGGGCATGAGGTGCTTTTCGGCATACTCATCTTTTGTTTTACGCCAGACCCACTTAGAGTGTTTGTTGCCAAAAAGCTCAATCTTAGTCTCATCTGACCAAAGCACACGATCCCAGTTGAAGTCCCAGTACCGCTTAGCAAACTCCAGGCGTTTACGTTTGTGAGTGTTAGTGAGAAAAGGCTTTTTCCTTGCATGCCTCCCAAACAGCTTGTTGGCATGTAGAGAGCGTCTGATGGTTGTTTTGGAGACTCTGTGACCCCAAGATGCCACTCTTTGATGCAATTCTGTGACGGTGAGCTTGGGAATTTTTTTTACTTCTCTTACCATCCTCCTCACTGTGCGTTGTGGCAAGATAAACTTGGGACCTCTTCCAGCCTTGTTTGTCACTGTTCCAGTTGTTTTAAACTTCTTAATGATTCCTCTGACTGTAGATACCGGCAAGTTAAGGCGAGTGGCTATTTTCTTGTAGCCATTGCCTGACTTATGAAGGTCGACACACATCTGCCTTACTTGAATGGTGTGTTCTCTTGTCTTTGCCATGTTGACAAATGGGTAAGAGAATTAGGCCTCTGTGTCACGTCATATTTATACCCCAGGGAAACAGGAAATCATGAATTACTAATTAAAAGTCCCTAGATACCCTGACCAACCTTAGCAACTACAGAAAAATATATATAAAAAAAAAAAAATTAAATTTTTCAGAGGAATTGTTAGGGGTGCCAATAATTGTGGGACACATGATTTCAAGTTTTTTTTTTTCTAAATGTATGATTTTTTTTTACCACCAAAGTTATGTACTTAAATGAAAGGTTGGATTTTTCTCTTTTTTTGCATTTGGGTTCTATGTTGTTTTAAAAAAAAGGAGAATTTTTAGAAGTCCACGACCACATCTTAAACAGGGGTGCCAATAATTGTGGAGGGCACTGTAAGTGGCATAGAAAACTCCCTGAGATGGTATGAAGAAGAAACCAGATTAAAAAAGAACCAGTCCTAATCACCAAATGGCCTTTCATTAGAGTTCCATTACTGCTGATGAAACTTGAATGCAAATCTGTTCACTGCATCCCCAAGCCATTGTAGCAAACCACTTATATTATTTACAATCCATCTTAATGGTTCTTGAATTCCTCCACAGTAACCTCATCAATCCTATACATCAGAATAACATTCTGGAATAAATGTAAGAAAAAAAATCAGCATTGGTACTGAATTCATTAGAAATATATTTATTCAGTCAAATTCATAGTCAAGTTTATTTCAGTTTTGATGAAGGCGACTTTTTTTTTTTTTGCACAAATCTACACAACGGAAAGCGAATACACACCTGATCTGTAAAAACCCAGGAGCCTGAATAGAAGTTCATTAGTTACAATTAAAAATAAAGGAATTATAAAAAGGACCTGAAATGTTTCCCATGTTAAATCACACACTTACACAATAACACAAACACTGTACTGTCTACAGCACATAGACACTCTGATCAAATATAGATTTATTATAAAAAAACACTATATGGACAAAAGTATTGGGACCCCTGGCTTTTCAAACTGTTAGCACGAAGTTGCAGGCACACACTTGTTTAGAACGTCTTTAGAAGCAGAATTGTTGCATTTCCCCTTTTATTTGACCTCGAAAACCCAAAACCTGTTCCAGCATGACAATGCCTCCGTGCACAAAGCCAGATCCATGAAGATCTGCTTTACATGGGTTGGAGTGGAAGATCTCCAACTTTAGAGGTCTGACCTCAACCCTATTGAACACCTTTGGGATGAATGTGAACACTAAAAAATGCACCCCAGGCCTCATCATCTGACCTCCATCACTTTACTAACACCCTTGTAGCTGAATGAGAACAAATCTCCACAAAATCCAGTGGAACATCTGGCTAGAAGAGTGGAGATTATAATAAATACAAATGGGGACTAAATGTGGAATTGCAAAATCACATACCAATGTAATGGTCAGTTGTCCACTTTTGTCCATATAGTGTGTGCACACATTTTATGTATATATATATACATATATATGACACTACAAATAAACAGTGTGAGAATCATTCATGTTTTGTTAGACAGCTCACTATACACACGTGTGCGCGCACACACACACACACACACACACACACACACACACACAACGAAGACCATCAAACTGTGGCTGTGGTATAAATCCTGTATTGCTGATTCTCCCAAACTGAAGCGCCGTGTGCGTGCGTGCGTCTCGTCAGTCCACGTTTCTGTATCGGGTGAACAGGTTGTAGAGAACACGCAGAGTCGACTTTAGATCGCAGTTCACGATGTCTGAGAGGAGAAAAACACAAATCCGTATGATTGCATTATATACAGGAGCTGGTTTATAACTAATAGAACATGACCATGAAATCATGGGATCCTCTGGGGCTCAGAATTAATACAATACCATACTTTATGAATACGGTGGGTTTTTTTCTCTTACTGAAATGATCAGATAAAAGATGTTCTATTGCCTGTGCGTTAATGCTAAAAAAGGATTATATTTAGCACAGCTTTCTGTCTAAATCTAACCAAAACAACAACAATAATAATCATATTTGAAGGATGGCTTCTATATAATACACATGTCCATATGCTTATTGTCTGTATACTTAGAGAGAAAAAAAAAAAGTAGTGATGATATCAGATATTCCTTAACAACTTTTTGTAGATCGATCTCATGAATATTTACATCAAAAACAAGGCATGTACAACCACCTTCAAAAAGTGGTTATAATGATTTTTATGCTTATCCTATTTCATATATTTGAACTTGCTGTGACCTTGAACCTGTTTGGCTCAATTCAAATAAAAAGTAATCAATTCTAATTCAATAAATTCTAAAAAAACAAAACAAAACAAAACAAAACATTCGACCAGCTGGTCATGGACATGAATCTCAGAAGGACAATCGCCAACTGCGACTCTTGGGGCCCTTGAGCAAGGCCCTTAATCCTCTGTTCTCCATGGGCGCTGTATCAGGGCTGCGCTCTGACCCCAAAATTGACTTTTGTGGTGCGGTTCTTATACATACATACATATATACATACATACATATACATATACATATATATATATATATATATAATACAAAAGTATGTAGTATGTGCAGAAAGAATTTCACTCTGCTGTAAAGTCGATGTGACGATATTTTATTTACGTGTGGTGTGAGTCAGAGTTCTCTATTTACCTTCTGCTCTTGGTTTTGGTTTCTCCAGGCCACCGTCCTGCATCAGCTCGAAGGCGAGGGACACGTTTTGGACCTGAAATGAAGCAACAGCACGGTTAAGGAAACATGACGCAGTTCCTGGGGAGATGTTCCACTGGATTTTGGACTGTGCTTGTTAAGTGGAGATTCATTCAGCTACAAGGTGAGGTGAGAAGGGCTGAGGTTCAGTCAGTGTTCACATTCATCCCGTAGGTGTTCGATAGGGTTGAGGTCAGCAGGTCTACAGCAGGAGATCTTTAACTCCAAACTATGGAAATCGTATCATTTAGCTGGATTTGTGTGTCCAAAGACAATTGTACAATTGTTGTTTGGGACAGAACCACACATAGCTGGAAAAGTCAGGAGTCTCATTACTTCTTTCAAGATAATGTGTGTGTGTGCAGATTTGTTGATCCCTATTGTGTTATTCTTTCGACTTGTCCTTTTAAAACCCACACACCGGCTGTCTCACATTCTCCCCGTCTCCAGCTGGATGCTAATCTCCGTGTCGCTCTTCCATTTCCTGTGCAGAGGCAGATTACAGCCGTGCCCTGCTTCCCGGTGCCTACTTGGCCCAGTGTGTTGGCTCTGAACCCGGCTCGGCTGGGCCTTGCGACAGCGCTGTGCCCCTGAGAGCGTCTCAGCGCTGCCCCTCATCGTGCTTTAATACACACGCGATTTTTTAAAGCACACGCTCCAACATCCCCATTGTTACCCCTCAATTTTAGCCACACCCCCAAAACTCCATATAAGGCAAAGCTCACACTAAAAGTGCCTCCTAGGTCTGGTCATTCAATTTTCACTACGATAAAAGACTATGCAAATAAAATTTGAATAAAATTAAATATGCACGTATTAGGTAGCACGTCTGCCTATTTAGAAGAGAGGTGTTATGATTCACAGATTTGCATCGTCAAAAATAAATAAATTAAAAAATTACGATTTACTATACGATTTATTTATATGTAATTATTAGTAGATGCGCTATACTTTGATTATTGACAAAGTTACCAATAATTTGTGACTAATATTTCAGATTGTTTTCTCGTCGCTAAACTGTTTTTTTTTATAACGTATCGCAACACTACGGGGACGGAGGCGTGTCCTGAGAGTCGCATAGAATACAGATTAACATGGCAGAGGTAGAGCTGCGTCTTCCTGCAGACAGAACAGGAACAAAACTACGAAGACCCGTTTGAATTGCTGTCTGTCTGAACCAAAGAAATAAAAGCGAATTATCTGTATAGTGAATTTGCGGAGTCGCATTGGGTTGAATCGAAATCGGATCGCGCTGCATCGTAACGGGGGGTGAACCGTATCGTATCGCATCGCATCGGTAGCTCATTCATACGGATCTTTCATGTATCTCATCATTGGCTATGCATCGAGATGCGATCGGCTTCAGTTATGGAGTAGAATGTATAAGCTCCGCCTACTTCTGAGCTGAAACTGCTGCGATGTAGTGCTTCTGTAGATCTGCAATTTGATATAAAAAAAAAAAAAATCTGCCATTTTTTTTACTAGTTTTTCCGTAGTTTAGTTCTGGAGTTTCAAACAAATTTTATTTTATTCTCTTTCTAAAATGAAAATTGACCAGAAGGTACACGGAGGCTTCTAAACATAAAAGCCTCCAGTAATGCAGCTTGTCCACCGCAGCTACCACAGACACAAGCTTTCTCTTATACCATATGTAAATTTGCATAATGGCTCAAAACACACAATAATACAGTGTCAGATCAATAGACATTTCCTCAGAATGTCCTTGTGATAGTACTGGTTACTGGGTGGTGGGAAAATTGGTTTGTTCTCCAAAAAAAAAAAAAAAAGGCGAGTTGGTGAAATAATTTATAAATACAACAAGACAAATTCCACACCTTTTGCTCAAAGTTTTCAGGAGTAAGGAAGAAATTGTAGAGCGGTACGAAGTATCCTTCCAAAAGTCCCATCAGAAGCACCAGGTACACTCCGTCTGCAAACTGAACACACACACACACACACACACACACACACACACACACACACTCACAATTCTACATATTAATATCGAAAAAAATAAATTTCTAGATGTCACCAACGATAGCAGAAATAAACATACACAATATGTGCAAAAGTATTGGGGCACCTGACTTCTCCACCCATATGTGGTTCTTCCCCACAATGTTGGAGGCACACGATAGAGCTCAGACCTAAAACCCACTGAACACCTTTGGGATGAATGTGAATGTTGACTGCATACCAACACCATTGTAGCAAAGATTTCCACAAAATCTAGTGGAACATCTTCCCAGAGAAGTGATGGTGGAGATTAAATGTGGAATGGGATGTCCAAAAAAAGAAGCCCAAAGCAATCTTATGGTCAGGTGTCTCCAAACTCTTGTGCATGTTGTACAATAAGGAGTCATTCTGAATAATTTTAATGATCGTATCGTATGCGTAGTGCGAGCCCGGTACCTGTGTGTCCAGCTCGGCCACCTCCAGGTTCAGCTTGTTCAGGTGTTTGTTGACGAAAGTGATGAGGGTCTGCACAGTAAAATGAGGAGAGTTTCAGTTAAAGCGGTTGGATTCCTGGACACGGATGCGCACGTCTGTGACGCCTTACCTTCTTCACCACGTTGAGTTTGTCAGGTGCGTGATCGAACAGGGTGTCGAACGCGTCGCGCTCTGCAAAGAGAGAGAGAGAGAGAACGCAAAACGTACTCAAGGGATGTGCTGTTGGAGCTGGAAACAAGCAGCGGTTTTATATGTATCCTGTAATGCGAGATCTTTCTGATCCATCGAGGACATGAGATTTCACTATTGGTACTGTGGTTGATCTCATCGGTACTGAACAATCCAAAAATGAGCGAAATGAATAAGAAGTTCATGCAGAACGTACCGTGCCGGCCAGAAAACGCCCTGTAGGAGAGCGAAAGACAGGAGGAAATCAGATTCAATAAATACAATAATATAAAACTTGTATATAAAAAAGGCTAATGATAATAAAGCATAAAAACGCTTTTGTAATGCAAACGCTCTCAGGAACTCGTATTACTGACATTCCACAACATCCAATGTAACTCTAAATGGATACAAAGTACAACGGTTCAGCACAATCGCTGTGCTGGGAATAAAAGGTGACAATGATAAAAGGTAAAACATGACTGTCTGTGTGTGTGTGTGTGTGTGTGTGTGTGTGTGTGGTGTGTATAACCTACTCATCAGTCACCATTTAATTTGATTGTATGGTATTTGTATAGCGCGTTGAACAATAGACAGCACTGTTTCTAGGCAAAATAGGCGGTTGCCTATGGCGCAACTACCTAGGGGGTGCTAGTGAGCACCCACTGCCCTGCTGCCCTCGGCCATAACATATTTTCTGCTGAAGTTCAATGTACAATATTTGTTTACGTATTTAAATTTTGGCAATTAGACAATTGGTTGGCAAAAGGGTGGGGGGGGGCGTGGGAACTCCCCGAGATGGTATGAGTAAGAAACCTCGAGACTCAACCCGTCCTCATCTATGCAACACCGAATGTCCATTCATTACGGTTCCATCATTGATGTTATCAACTGTTCCCTGATGGCGTTTCGACTGCAAAACCGTTCCTGATAATCTTATTTAGTCTCTCATTCACAGTATATTGATCAGTGAGTCCCAAACACACACACACACACACACACACACACTAAGTTTCGAATAGACTACAAACTATTACTTCTCACTTACAAAGCACTAAATGGTTTGGCTCCGTGTATCTATCCAGTCTTTTAACACGCTACAATCCGCCACGCTCCCTGAGATCTCAAAACTCTGGGCTTCTAGTAGTTCCTAGAATAGCAAAGTCCACTAAAGGTGGTAGAGCATTTTCACATTTAGCTCCTAAACTCTGGAATAGTCTTCCTGGCGGTGTTGGGGCTCAGACACACTCACCCAATTTAAGTGTAGATTAAAAGCGTATCTTTTAGCAAAGCCTACACATAACATCGTCTCACATCATAACCTTGTGCTCCAGAACATCTGATCACATGCACATTATCAACTTGTGCTGTTAATATCATGAACAGCAGCTACGCTAATTCCTCTCCACTGCTTCTCTTTCTCTCCCCATCCCGAGGCATCCTGAGGTTGATCCAGCTCAGTCACCTCCCACCTCGTGATGATTACGGACCTTTAAAGTAGATGCGAACTCACAAACATCCTGAACCATCTAGAGGCGTACCAGTGCCATTTGGATCCCGCTACATGTGTGGAGTTTTGACATTGGACCTCCTGGAGTGTTTAAAGGCTCTGGCATGGAGAAGATGATGCTGGATCTGTGGTGATCACAAATGCTGAGCTTATAAAACTCGGAGCTACTAACCATATAGACTGTTTAAGACTGCAGAAAGAACATCACTTATAATCTTATACTCCAGTAATCATGTTAGTTCTCACTGTCCAGTGTTCTGTATTGTTGAAAGATTTATGATCAAACTCTTGATGTCACCCAGATGAGGATGAGGTTCCCCTTTTGAGTCTGGTTCCTCTCAAGGTTTCTTCCTCATAACATCTAAGGGAGTTTTCCTTGCCACAGTCGCCACGGCTTGCTCATCAGGGACAAATGCACACCATTCACCATCACTGTTGATTTGTGTAAAGCTGCTTTGAGACAATGTCTGTTGTGAAAAGCGCTATAGAAATAAACTTGACTTGACTTGACTTGACACACACACACTTACTTACTGGCTTAGGCACAATAACCCAAACATAGAGAAGCTGAAAGACTCACTCGGTGTTGCCTGTGATTTCCTCTTGAATCTGACGAGACTGCAGGATTCCCTCCCGTTTCTGACAGTTAGGAAACACACACACACACACACACACACACACACACACACACACACACACACACACACACACACACACACACACAATGAGGTTAACCAGGAAAAACTGGAGCATCACACAAGCATGTCACCCTTTCAATTACATACAGATTTAAAACGAATAATACATGTTTCTTCTGAGGTTCTAGAACGCTGTCGAGTTGAGAGTCTTAAATGCGTCAAGAATGCGCATCTAAATACACAGCATTGTTTTTATTCACTAAAATGCACGATCGATGTGTAGATAATGTATTATAACTAGAGGTTGACTGATTCATCGGTTTTGCCGATTAATCGGCACCAATCGTCGATTGCTAGAACTGTTGGTAAAAATCGATAGTTTTTTTGGCGTGATAAGGTTACGAGAGCGGCCTCTAGAGGTGAATCACTGATGCCACACGTTGTTTGTTTTTACACGCGAGACCGCGCGCTGCATGGAGAGCTCTATATTATATTTATAATTGATATAATTATATTTATTAATTAACAGATCCATATTAATTTCTTACCTTTTTATTAAGGCTGTCAAAATTAACGCATTGATGATGCATCAATGCAAATTAACTCTAACGGCACCAATATTATTAACGCGCGTTCAACGTGGCGCGCATTTTCGTTTGACCGTTTTATAAATATATAAAATACATTTCATAAATATAAATAAATAAATATATATAAAAGAGGCGAAATTCAAAGTTCCAACGCAACATTCATTTATTCACGCCGTCTTTTCTTTACTCGTCTATAATTTAAAAAATAGGGCCGAAAATACATTTTAAATCACTAAACGTTTGTTTTACTGATGCGCCATGTCACCAAAATCCACCATGATGGGCACATCCGGCGATTAAAACCGTCCGTGTGGAAACATAGTAAAGGTTTCGTTTGGTGTCCTGATAATTTCGTAATTTAAAACACCAGAATTACTTTAAAACATTTCCGAGAGTATTTTTACATCCTGCCCTGTCATCCGAAAATGTAAACAGGCTTGTTTGTTTCAGCATCTGGATCAGTAGAAAGAAAGAGAAATAATGCTACAGCATTCCCAAGACATCCTATACAGCTGTGTGGTCACATCTGGCTGGAAAAGGCAGGTGTCCCGATACTTTTGCACATACAATTTAGTGAATAACAAACTAAACTGTCCACTGACACTGGAGACTCCTTCATCCAAAAGTGATAGATTCCACACTGACTCGTACCTGAACCACCACCACCTGAATGGAGACGTGGTCTGGGAGGCGGATCGGAGCTCTGAAGTGCTGAGACAGTGCCACCAGGAGGTGCAGGATGGCCACCAGGCTCTTAGCATGAACAGCTAATACAGGAACAGAGAAGGTACATGAGAAGGTTTACACAGCGCTCTTATCGTACAATCGGGATGCAGTCTGGGCAGAACATTTCCTCGAGCTTACAGTCGACGTTCCACTTGGTGTTTCTGGGGGAGACTTTGAGAACCTCGTTGATGCGCTCGAGGACCGTCTGGAGCTTCTGCTTCTGAGCGATCTCCGACTGAGTCACCTCGGCCACGTTCAGCTTCGCTCCCTCCAGCTTCTCTGAAGGACAAGATACAGAGATGGACAGAAGATAGAGATTTATATGATTAAAAAAAGTTGTTTAAGTGGATTTATTTCAATAAAGCAAAAAAAAAAAAAAAAAACACACAAAACAATGGCAAAAGTATTGGGACACCTGAATCTTCTCCAGCTCAGTGAAGATATGGGTTTAAGTGGAAGATCTCCTGCTATAGAGCTCAAACCCTTTTGAACACGTCTGGGATGAATGTGTACATCATTACCTTTGAAAATCTAGTGGAACATCTTCCCAGAATTGTGGAGGTTATTATCAGAGCAAATTGGATGTTAAAAAAGAAGCAAACTTATGGTCAGGTGTCCACAAATATCATTTTTAAACACAATCTGACCTGCTCATTAGAGCTTTCATAATGACTGGATAATTAAATCGGGGTGTGTGAGGGAATGGAAAACACATAGGTGTCTAGTGTAGGAGGGTCACTTAGGTTTAAAGATGTAGCATGTAGAGTTTAAAGACGTTTCGAGATCCAGGATTTTATCCGAACAGGGCAATAGTGTCAATACTAATCCAGACCTGAAAATCACTCAAATCTAATTCCATACTTTTCCATATTGTTCCTGAAATTTACAAAATTGACAGCACCACGTATCCTCACCAAAGAGCTTCTGCAGAACTTGTCCATCGTACAGATCGTCTGTCAGCTCCTTAACAATGATCCTCTCCCCGACCAGCACGTCGTTAATCCAGTCTATAAGCACCTGAGAGAGAAAGCGCCGTTAAACAGCGGTGTTTCGTTAAACAGAGGAGCGAGAACCTTAACGGCTGATTCGTCGTCCTCACCTTTATCAGCTCCTGCAGTTTGCTGTTGTTCCTGGAGTTGGGGTCCACCATGGTGCGAACCTCGTTCTCCTCTGATTGAAGAGAAAAGACAAGGAAGTTGAGTAAGGAATGAAAAACCAGGCAAAAAACGTTTTGATTTCTGAATTTGATGCTTTTTAAGACTCTGCGGAAAATTTTTTATCTGTTCTAAATGTACCGAATATTAAAAACTTCAAAAGTATTACTAATCAACATGGACGAATATTGATGCTTTATGCAAATGTATGTTTATTATTAGTGAAACCAAACTCAACATAGAGCATGAAGACTAAATATTCTTGTAAATGTTTTAAAGTAAATATAGTGTTTTAAATTATGTAAATAATCAGGACACCAAACAGGGCTTTTTGTTATGTTTCCACACGGACGGTTAATGAGGTGATACCGGAGAAACTGTACCTCTACTAACTTTCATACGGATTACATCATCAGAGAATATATGTTTTTGGTATTTGTTTATTTAAAAGTAAACATTTCAAGCTTTCTATTCATATATTTATTATGTCTGTGAGGCGAGTGTTCGCTAAGATTCAGTTTGTTTTATTTATGTGTCTGTGAAGAGATGATAGAGACGGCAGAGAGTGCCCCCTGTCTGTTTCCTTTATTTTACAAAATCACAGCATTTTGTTATTATTATGAGTGTATACGAAAAAAAGTAGACCCTTTACAGATTCGAATGATGTACTGCTCGTATCTGCACCATCACAAAAGACAGTAATTTAGGTTCGCTTCGGCTTTATGAGGAGAAAATGCCACAAACGCGCCGGCGCGTTTATGGACCCCAGAGGGTTCATTGTGCACATTATGGCAGATTCTGGCGCTGATTTGAGACTTGGCGCAGCAGTAAAACAAATGTTAACTGATTAAAAAATATATATATTTTGAAAATATATATTTTTTATGTATATTTTTTATAAAAACAGTAAAGAAAATGTTTTTTTTTATATCGCTGACTCCCTCTGTCTTATCCACATCAACCGCAGACGTCTTGTTGCCTTCTGCCATGTTCATTGTTCACTTTGTAAACTAGTCTACGTCTGTGGTGTGTGAGAGACAGGAAATGATACACCAGTGGTGGATTGAAAAATTGATTATGTCGCCAAATAGATTAAAACTAAAGTAAAGAGTCAACAAACTGTGGTGCAGTTTAAAGGGCACAGAGTTAGAAGTGGTCTCTGATCTAAGAGGCAAGGTGAGCTTTCTTCTCTCATCTCATCTGAAGTTCTGAGGTTCTAGAAGAGAAGGTATGATCACCCAGGAAGCTGAGAGGTGGTAGCTTAGTGGTTAAGGCATTAGACCTTGGCTCAGAAGGTCATTAGTTAAAATTCCAAAAAAAGTAGAGGCGTGTTTGTGACTAATGAAAGTCCACAATCTGTCATTTATCGTTATTTTTTACCAGAACTAGTGCCAGAGATGCAGGTCTAGAATGCCAATCGAGACCTTCTAAACAAAATTTGAGTCCAGAATGTGTGTGTGTGTGTATGGAGGGTGAGGTGACGTACCCAGCATGGTGTCCTCCGGATGCAGCTCATACGGTGTGGGACTCAGGGGCAGGTTGATGGCGTTCATGCCTTCCTCCTGCAGCTCTGACACTACACAACACACAGGAGAAAATAAAAAGACCTGCTCTCAAAACGCAGAACAAAACGTTCCCTCGCCGAAACGCTTCTCCCAGACGTATTTCAAAAACAATACAACAAATCGTAAAGAAGTGATACAGAGAGAACGCCAGGGTGCGAGCAAGAATGGTAGCACAGTGGTTAAGACATTATATTAGAAGTTCAAATTCCAGCACTACCAAGCAGCCATTGCTTGGCCCTTGAGCAAGCTTGACCTTAACCCTTAACTGCTTGGATGTAAGTTGGGTAAAGGCGTCTGGAATGATTCATCAAGTAACCCAAATATCAAATGTAAATATTTGCCTCGATGCTTCACACAGAGCACCGTTTCCCTGCGGACCATTATTACTGACGCACCACCCGCTAAACTCTGGAACGTTCTGAACAGTTGAACACTAAAGACACTGCAGAATAAAAACAATAGAGGATCTGGGAGAAAACAGTGAGATGCGGGGAGAAGATTCATATGGAAGCCCATTTCTGCTACTTTTTTAACAAAAGATTGCCTGATTCCGACTTTATTCGTAGCTTTTTTTCTTGCAATTCCCCCTCTGCAGTGCCAGAAAGCTTTACATATCGAAAATTACATGGGATACAGTCAACAGAATCACGTTTTTAAACTGAGCCTCCGATCCCTGCAGAGAAACAAACTCTGTCTAACAATCAGCTCTGCAGAAATAAACTCTGAAAGTCTGAATTACGAGAAATAAACTCGGAATTGCAAGGAAAAAAACTCTAAATTACAAGAAACAATCTCGGAATGTCAAGGAAAAAAGTCGCAAATAGGAAAACCTTTTTTTATTCAGGTAAAAGAAAAACTGCAAAACATACAAAACACCGTACAGTGCGATACATGGATACTTTTGGTGATACAGTGAATTTTGGGACGTACCTTAAGCCCTTTTTTTTTGTAGTTATTATTATTATTATTATGATGTTAAATAGACCTTAATTAGAAATGTACCACTGGGATGATAAAAATGGAAATTGGGGAAAAGCTCTACTCATCCTTCCACACCGAAGGATCCTCAGTCGTGTGGGTGAAGGAAACCAGCTCTCGGCTTTATTAATGTCACTATTTTAAGCGGAGGGTGTTAACGGCGTCCTCCTGCCGAGAGCACAGCGAGCCTTTCACCCTGCATCCACCACCCAGCATGCATCGCTGCACACGCCTACATCCTCACAGATGCTTACAGAGGGAACATCCGCTGCTGCATCGCAAAAACCCCTGGTGGTGAACGTGACATCCTCACGATCCACGCAATCAACACCAGCATCTCACACACACTCACACACACACACACACACAAAGCTAAGCGATCCACAACTTCTACAAAAAACCCACAACTTGGATTTCTGTCCTGAAAATTCACCATGGACCCAACTTCAGAGTAAAGGAGTGGACATGAGAAGAGGCACTTCCACAACGCTGTAAATGATCTCTCCATCAACCCGCCGCCTGTGCATCACCCAAAATGGTTGTAACACACACTCCACATGCTCCTCACACGTGTGCTGGAGCTCAAACCTGAGATGATGTTCCACCCAAGCTGAGCGAGAGTAAATCTCACTAGAATAAACAAACAACAACAATCGGTCTTGCTATAATCTGCTATAATATATTTTTCTATGCATCCAGCAGTTCATCCATCCATTCACTCATCCACCTACATATTAATCCAAACATTCATTTTCATTCACCCAAACATCAGTCTAATCATCTCCCCTTTATTCCAACCATCTACCCATCAGTCCAGTCATCTACCCATCAGTCCAATCACCTACCCATCAGTCCAATCACCTACCCATCAGTCCAATCACCCACCCATCAGACCAATCATCTACCCATCAGTCCAATGACCTACCCATCAGTCCAACCATCTACCCATCAGTCCAACAATCAGTCCAATCATCTACCAATCAGTCCAACCATCAGTCCAATCATCTACCAATCAGTCCAATCATCTACCCATCAGTCCAACCATCTACCCATTAGTCCAATCATCTACCCATCAGTCCAACCATCAGTCCAATCATCTACCAATCAGTCCAATCATCTACCCATCAGTCCAACCATCTACCCATTAGTCCAATCATCTACCCATCAGTCCAACCATCTACCCATCAGTCCAACCATCAGTCCAATCATCTACCCATCAGTCCAACCATCTACCCATCAGTCCAACCATCTACCCATTCGTCTACCCATCAGTCCAATAATCTGCCCATCAGTCCAATCATCTACCCATCAGTCCAACCATCTACCCATCAGTCCAATCCCCTACCCATCAGTCTAATCATCTACCCTTCAGTCCAATCATCTACCCATCAGTCCAACCATGTACCCATCAGTCAAATCACCCATCCATCAGTCCAATCATCTACCTATCAGTCCAATCATCTACCCATCAGGTGAGCCATTCATTCAGTCCATCCAACCTCTAGTCCATATCATCTACCGTTCTATTAATTCACCAGTCATCCATCAATTAGCCAAACTGTTCTGTCCATCCTTTTATCTGCCTCTTATTACCACTACTACTACTACTTCTACTACTACTACAACAACAACAACAACAATAATAACAACAACAATAATAAATATTGTTGATGGTATTTATAATTAGTTTTCTGTGATTTTTTACTGTCTTGTTGTGATGTGCTATTAATTGAAGGTGAAAAACAGAGGAACGCAGGAACATGTTCCTACTCGTCGTGTGGCAGAAGTTCACTGAGACGCCCAACATCAAACCAGCTGTGGACTCCTCATTACTAAAGAACCTCTGAACCTCTGGATCTCTACATGGAGACTGGAGCTTTGGTTCGGTTCAAAAACTTCCACGTGTTTTACAGCTCAAACTTTTTTTAATTTAGTGTTACCTTCTTTCGCCTTCTTTCTCCTGACCAAAGTTCCTCCGAGTTTCCCGAGAAAAGTCTCATCCTTCTTCCTGAAGCTCGGGGAGAGGGGAGTGGGAGAGGACGGAGATTTCTGCGGAGAGGACGCCATCATCTAAACACACAGTGTCTACCAAAAACAAACCAACCAAAAAAAAGTACTGAATTCCTAAATCACTTCCGGTAAAATTTGGGAAAAATCCCTAGAACGGAAACGGAATTCCAGAGATTTAGCCCTGCCCCTCTAAAAACATGGATTCTCCCTGCCTCCCTCCACCCCCTCAAACTTGTCACAATGGTTACGCCTTCCTCGTTCATTTCTCTCAAGTGTACCGCTGGTGTACTGTCGAAACCTGTTCTCGCGGGAATTTAATCTCCATAGAGATCCGCTGTGACGCGGAAAACAGTTGGCGTTTAAAAAAGATCGTCGCCCTGCTTTACGACGGAGTTTGCGACAGTATCTTTTAAAAAGTCTTTAAAAAGGATTAATTAATAATTATTATTTTTTTGCTAAATGCTCCATCATATAATATTTTTAAATCACCTTTCGCAAAAGGTTTGGCACCTAAAAAAAAAAGCAAAAGAGCCGTATTCAAATGTATTATATATCTGGTATAATTCTGGTCCTCAACCACTGCTCGACTGGTCCAACAATCTCTCTCTATACCTCAACATGCTTCCAGATTTTTCTCGGTTCTGTTCTTGCACTGAGGTGAAGGATGAACTGAAAGTAGCAAATGGAGTATGGAAGAACTCTCAAGAGCTTCGCAACAGTCAGCGTTTAAGACTCGATTTTCACCTTTCATACATATAAATAAAAGCCTACAAGAGAACAGATTTTACATTTCATGTTTTTTTGTATGTATTTTGTTAAACGAACTTTAAAGAAATACAAAAAAAAGAGCCCAGGGTGCAGGATAAGGTGTTTATAGCTGCTATAATGAAAGAGAGAACTGGAACATAGACCATCGGTCTTCAACCGGGAATCCGCGACCCCTAGGTGGTTCGCGGCGGTACTGCAGGAGGTCCGTGAATTAATATCGAATCACAAATCATTTTTGTAATAAAAAACAAAAAAGGGTCAAAACAAAAAATGAAAAGTAATGTATATGTATAATATTCTATTAAACTTTAAGCGGATGTTCATGTAAATGTATAATAGTCCACCTGATAGTAAAAGGAAAATGAATGAAACTGCAAATCTATTAAAATAAAACAACTGTGAACAACTTAAATTCAGATTTTAATGCGTAAATCTTTTCGAAAGATTTAAAAATATATGTAAATATACAGACAGTGATGCATGTACAACAACAACAGTTCAAATTCTCTTACATAACCAGCGTAATATGATTGGTTTCTATTAATATCAGTGGTTTTATTTGACACATTTTTTAATCAGGGGGTCCCTGCCGCAAGTCTCCATCACCGAAGGGGTCCTTGACTGAAAAAACGTTGAAGATCCCAATAGACATTTCAGAACATTAAATCTAAATAGAACCCGTGTCTTTCTTTAAGTTATAAATAAATCAACAGTATTGGTGCAATGCAGTGAAAATTCTCACTGGTTCGATCCTGAAATAAAGTAAAATCATTCTCAATATTCTCACTATGAAGTTCTTCCAGGTTCTCCTGGTTTCCTTCCATCTCCTAAAAACATACGTACACGCACTGTCCATGCAAACCTTCATCCAGCTGTGAACAGGTGTGTGCGAGTGTCTGGCCTTCCCAGGACATGGACCCCAATAAAGATAGAAGAGGAATGAAGCAGTTCAGAATGAGGTTTTACAGGAAAATAATTGCTTCCGGTGAAACGGAAATTCCACCTAAAATGTAAAATCAAGACGCTTTTAAAAATCCATCAGCAAACAGAGTTTGCAGTCTTTATTAAATGAAATCCATCCTCGTTCGGCTGTTTTTCCCCTCATTAAATAAATAACGAACAGATTCAATGTGACAAACGAGTCAAACAATCAACAAACACCACGAGTGAACGTTAAGATGAAACGTGAACAACTTTACATTCAAGCCTGACAGCTGAGACGTTAAAATCAGAACAGTGACTACATTCATACACACGCTCTCTCTCACACACACACACACACACACACACACACACACACACACACACACACACACACACACACACACAATTGTAGTGTTTCAGTGTTACATTTTGTGTTACATCAAGTGTTAAAGTTCACTATTGCTGTATATAATAAATAAACTCATTAGCGCAGGTTAAGGGTTACGATGAGACGCGTCCCGGACGATTCTTTATGTAAAAAGCAGCTGCAGGGTCTCCTGCTGTTCAGGAAACCCAGACTCTAGAATCAGGTGTAAAATATAAAACGTGAAATGGGTTTGTTTCAGTCAGAAAAAGGAGGAAAAGTCAAATCTCGACAGCACGAGTGCTGAAAGGTTTCCCTTTTTTCAACTTGCTTTTTCCTCACGCACAAAATCGTTAAGTCAATCGCTCAGACATTCGATCAAACACCCTCTTACACACACTTTCGTTCACACACACTCAGACACTCGCTCGCACATGCACTTGTACTCCCTCAGACACACGCAATTTGTGTGCGAGTGTGTTTCAGTCATGCCCAGTGAAACTGGTAACCCTTGGAAAGAATGAGACCCTCGAGGTCGCGGTCTTCCGCTTTCTCCTGCAGCCGTTGTTCCTCGAGCAGGCTCACCAACTGATCTCGTTTCTCCACCACCTTCATCACCTGGTCCAGCAATCGCTGTTCTTCCTCCAGCTCCGCTGTGCTCTTCTTACAGTCTAAACAGCAGAGCAAAGGCAGAGGGTCAATTAAACTTCGCTGCATTCAAGCCAAGTTACACCTGGATACAATGGTTTTCATCTCTTCAACAAACTAGCAGTAACGTATATATTTATAATTACGTGGGAAAGTCGGAGCGCACGCTGGAGGCTACAAATGACTCTCTGAGATCGTGGATAATCTCCGGCACGCTACAGATTAACAGGTGGATACGCCACTTTCTTCAGGTCGTAATTTAATATTCGATAATTAAATTTGCCGTCAACGAATCAAGTTATCGATTAGTTGGGCTGCTCAAGTTAGAGGTTAGAGTGACCACAACACAGCCGCTTGTGAAATAGTACAGGATCGAAAGGCAGCAGGAAAAAATGTGCATCTCAAGTCATTCAAGGCACGAGGCCATT
This sequence comes from Silurus meridionalis, assembly GCF_014805685.1. NCBI lineage: Eukaryota > Metazoa > Chordata > Actinopteri > Siluriformes > Siluridae > Silurus > Silurus meridionalis. Next base: position 25,367,824 of record NC_060888.1, on the reverse strand, counting down.
TTATATTCAACGCAACAAAGAAGACTGTAACCTGCAAGTTCTGCAAAGTGGAGCACATGAAGAAAAGAAAAAAAAACACACACAGGCAAAACATTAGCACAGTAAGCAGAAACTGTAAAATCCTCATCATGTGAAAATGGTCAGAGGTGAGAAGTAATGAAGTACAAATACTTTGTTACTGTACCTTAAGATTTTTCTGGCATCAGTTCTTTAAGTCACTATTTATTTTTCACTTTCACTCATTCAATTTTTACACAAATATCTGTACTTTCTACTTCTTATATTTTCAAGAATCGTTTATTTTTTTTGTTTTAATCTATTCGGCAACATTTTTCTTCTTCTCACTGCGCCGTTTTTTAGCCCATCAACCTGTTTCCTGTCATTGCGTGGCCTTTTAAATCTCCCACTGGTGCCTCATTTCCCGGCTCTCACCATGTCTTTTAAAACACGAGTATCTTCTACTTAAGTGCATCATGTGTGTACTTTCACCAGTACCGTCTACTGAAGTGTTATTGTGTAAACTGTTTGTAACTTCAGGACAGTCGCACTGGATCTGTTCTGTCGTGACTCGTGAGCATCAGGTTGCGTGTGGATTCGATTAAAAACAGCAGCAGCAGTAAACGATGGCATTTTCAGTCACCGTTGTGGTTTTCAGCCAATGATTACGCATTTGTACACCAACGCATATTTTCTCTTTGTAAATCCAGTCTGCTTGCTTGCTGCTTTTCTGCACCACAACAGTATCTTATCTGTTTTCGACCGTGCGGCTTTACAATACGTTCAAACGCTCGTTTACAATGTTTGTATACTTAATTTATGCATATATTATATAATTACTATACAAAACTAAATTTATGATATTGTAGATGCTCATATATATATATATATATATATACACACACACACACACACACACACACACACACACACACACACACACACACACACACACACGTTTTTGTTTAATACTTTCTTGGAGCTCCTTTGGCCCCAATTACAGCCTCAAGTCTTTTTCAGTTTGATGCTAGAAGCTTAAAGCACCAATTTATGGGCCGTTTCTCTCGTTCTTCTTCGCAGAACAACAGGGTATACTGTATTTTAAAGAGTGGTAGAAAAGTGGCCTCACCTTCAATACCCATCCTGCATCTGAGATCCTGCTGAAGCCGACTCTGTGTGTCCTCCAGCTCCAGCTCCTGAGCGCTGCAACACAGCCACATTCAGATCCAAACATTAGACTCCATGAATATTGTTCCTCAGGAAGTCAATAGTGATGCGATAATGTTTTCTTTTTACACACTGGTAAATGACTTCTAAGACACACATTTCACAACATTCAAGTTAGTCTAATTGTTTTAGTGTTTTCTTACAAGATCATGAGCTCCGATTCGTATCTCGCCAGCTTGTTCTTCTCCAGGACCAGTTTAAACCACATGTGCAGGAGCTCGGCTTCATCCGCTGACGCATCCTCTGAAACATGAAACTCAGCTTACACTTATACGCCACATGTTCACCTTGTTTTCTATTCATTTATTATCACACACACAATATAGCCAAAGGTCCTGGGACACCAGACTTCTCCAGCTGTATGTGGTTCTTCCACAAACTGTCAATACAAAATTGGAGGCACACAATTGTACAGAACGTCTCAGGATGCGGTGGCATGAATTTTTCCCTTCACTTAAACTACAAGACTTTAACCTGTTTCAGCATGATGATGCTCCTGTGCACAAAGCAAACAATCTCCTGCTATAGAACACCAAACCATATGAAACACCTTCGGTATGAATGTGAACACTGACAGCACCCCAGGTCTCCTCATCTCACCTCCATCAGTACCTGATCTAGAGGAACATCTTTCTAGAAGAGTGGCGCTTTTTATTTCAGAAAAATCAGGAAATGATGTTCCATCAATTCCAATGGAAGAATCCTGAAGACTGGAACCGGTCATGTTTTCATGAGCGTGCTGTTTTCTCCTTTCGCAAATCTCCACAAAATCTAGTGGAACATCTTCCCAGAAGAGTGGCGGTTATTATAAGAGCAAATGGGGGTGTTCAAAAAGCACATACAAATCTTTTAGCCATAGTGTAGGTCATTTTTTGTTGCTGCCATTAATATTATTATTTTGATTGAATCATGAATCAGGCTCAGCCACATGGCTTAATTTGTATAAAATAAAATCTGATATATCTCCGACCTTGCTCTCCCCTACGCATGTTACACCGCTGCATCTTTGATTTATTTAAAAAGTAGATATTCCTGGAATTTTGGTAAAATATGTGATCCAAATGATAAAAAAAAAATCCTCTGCAGAGCTTTTTTTTTTTTTTAATTACGTGGAGGTGGTAGCTTGGTGGTTGAGGCATTGGACTTCGGATCCGATGGTCATGAGTTCAAATCCCAGCCACACCAAGCTGCCACTCCTGGGCCCTTGTGCAAGGCCCCTTAACCCCATAGCTGTTCAGCTGTATAAATGGGATAGTCGCTCTGTATAAATCTGCGTAAATTTAAATCACCCAGGAGAAATATGTAAAAATGGAAGGCATGGCAGCCGTCCCTCCTGAAGGCAGCCCCCCCCAGGAGCGTCCCCACAGTCTATACAGTAAACACTGTCCATCGTTCGACTCGGTACATCAAACACCGCCGTCTACAAAAGCTGGCTGGTTGAAGAAATCAGACTAATGACTGTCTGGATCCTTCTGCATACTTGTTCTTCTCCAATCTGTTACCATCAACCTGGAGGCACAAAATTGTATACAATGTCTTTGTAAGTGGGAACATGAATTTTTTATGGTTGGAATTGGATGATCTCCTGAACCCTCTTGCACACCTCTGGGATGAATGTGAACCCTGACAGCACCCTCAGGCCTCCTCACCTCACCTTCATCAGCACCTGACTTTACAATCCCCCAATACAATGAATATCACTAAATATTTCTATATAAAAAAATAATAAATAAATAAATAAAAGACTCAACCATCCCTGTCACCCAAACTCCACATCCTTCCAAGATGTTAAAATTCAATTTAGCAGAACACAAATAACACACTCTGACACACTCAGGGCCGTGATTATAAACTCATTATCTGTCCAGGCACCGTGACTTTTTTTTTTCCCATCCGGAAGAATCGCTGGCTTTAATAACCCTCAGGTATATAAACATTTGCGAGAAATAATGAAACGTCGGACCATTTTGGAGCACTTTTCCCCCCTTTTTCCAGCCTATTTACAGGACCCATTACCTCTACAGTCATTTCGGCACAATTTACGCTCTAAGTGGTTATTTGGTTTGAATGCAAATCGCTATTATTTCAATGGCTAATTTCGAAAGCCTCTTACAAAAACCTCTCTCGCGGCGAAGCACGGATTGGGGATGAGGACGGCTAATACGGCACGGCCACGAGACGACGAGATGAAAGAGCGGGGAGGAGAGAGAGAGAAAAAAAAAAAAAAAGTACGTCGTTCAACGCAAACACCCCCCACCCCCCAAATAACTTCATGGAATGACCTTGCGGTTTCCTTTTACTTTAAGAAAAGCCATATAGAGAAGCGCAGGTT
>NC_060888.1:25201768-25361768 GCF_014805685.1 Silurus meridionalis | reverse complement strand
GTAGTACGAGAATATTGGTGTACCGTGTTCTGCTCGTCACCTCCGTCCCCACGCTTCACACTCAGACGCTTCATAGACCTTGTTCTGAGTGCGTTCTCGTGTGAAAACTGAGCTTTTTGTCTGTTTTTATAGAGTTTTTTCTTTTTTCACTATAAATTTAACATGGGTCCCAAGAAGTGTAGTGAAAGCGCTGGAAAGAAGGTTGTAAAAAAAAAAAAAAAAAACAAACATTGAAATAAATAAAGAAACTGTAGAAAAGCACAACGCGAGATCTTTGCAGTATGACGTATCTGATTCAACAGTAAGTACAATCACAAAGAACAAAGTTATTAATTTTTTTGGTTATAATTTATTACGTTTTATGTTTATGTGTTAAATTGGGCATAACTTTTTTTTTTTTTTAAAGCTGAAATAAAGTGATCGCCTGAGGTCTGGGAACGGATTAATTGCTTTTACATTAATTCTTATGGGAAAATTAACATGCGAGTACGAGCATATGGGAACACGAGGGTTTTCAAGAACGAATTAATCTCGTACACCGGGGTTTCACTGTGTGTGTGTGTGTGTGTGTATACGATATCACACACACACACACACACACACACACACACACACACACACACACTGTTACAGCTCCATCCTAAAGGAAACATGACGTGAGATGCCAGACATGAAGTGATGACTGTACCTGAGCCCTGTGAAGCCGTTTCAGGTGCTCTCTCTTAGTTTGCATGATCAGCGTTTTCTCCTGCTGCTTTCTCCGTCTGTCCGAGTGCCACGATTCAGACTAGATACAGCATAAAAGACAAATATAAAGAGACGGATAAATGTAAAGACACGTTAATGAAATTGATCCTTTTGAGCAGACTGGTACTCAGACCACCTCTTTTGGGGGGGTTGGAGAGGCGGAGGTCTGAGATCATTTGAAGTAAATGTGTTCCGATGAACCCATATGTTGAGCTGAGGCCTAGCCTACCCAGGACTCAAAGAATAATGATCAGTATGGAGTAATGTACTGTTAATAATGTTTTAAAATAGAGCAATTTACACTACTGCAATGCATAAACTTTATAGTATATATATATATATATTATTACACTAAACTGCATTATATTCAGTGATCTTTAATAGGAGACATGAAGCTGGTCCTTGTTTTTCAAAAGTTTTTCCAAATGCCATCCATTTCCCTCTTTGTAAACATATGGTATCGACTATATTAACAAAAGTATTTGGACACCTCATTTTTTTTTAGCCATATATGTTTTTTTCCACCAAACTGTTACCAAAAAGTTGGAGGCACACAAGTGTACAGGACGTCTTTGGAAGCTGTAGCATGAAATTGTCCCTTGACTTGAACCAGGAGACCCAAACCTGCTCCAGCATGACGCTGCCCCTGTACACAAAACCAGCTCAATGAAGATCTGCTTTACATGTGATGGAGTGGAAGATCTCCTGCTATAGAGCTCAACTTTTGAATAAATTTCACACACTGACTGCACCCCAGGCCTCCTCCACTCACCTACATCAGAACCCGACTTTACTAATGTCCTTGTATATGAATGAGCACAAATCATCACGAAATCTAGTGGAACATCTTCATAGATAACAAAATCTTATGCTCAGGTGCCCATGAACTTTTCCATATACATGATATCATGATATCAGGGCGAGGCTGTTTCGAATGTTCAAACAAACAAGGTGTGAAAACGCCTATAACGTTTTCCACACTCAGTGGACGAGGTCTAGACAATAGTCTGGTGACATTACAGATGATGTATGTGATATGAGAAAGGAACTGGTCTGCCATATGCTCAGCGACTGTAAACAGATCAAATCTACAACGTGTCTTTGTTGAATACACAACGCAGAACAGAACACGCCGTTATTGGAAACTAATCAAGGTGTTAACAGCCATTTTGGCTTGTATCCAATTTGCACATTAATAGACCGTGGGTCTGGTTCATGTGGAGCCGTTAATTCAACCGTTTATTCTTTGATATAGGAGAAAAAAAAAAACATCCTCTTTAGAGACATATTGCTGAAACGAAATCCGCTTTGAATTACACGTATTTATTTATTTCTTCGCCAGGATGGAAATCGAAATGTTCTGCAGCACGCTTTGATAAAAGTCATTACTTGTTCAATACTAATTTAATATTACAAACAATTTATCTCAGTAGTTCGACTTTTCGTCGGTGAAAGGAAAATATCAGCATCTCGCTGGTAGTGTAGTGCTCTTGAATGCTGGTGGTGATTGAAATGGGAAAAAAAAGAACCCTATTCACCGCAGTCAATACGTGGCGTCCTTTAAATACGACGATATATATTCATTTAATGGCTGCCTTTCACGGCGGATGAAAATAAACTCGCTTGCGCGTGTAGAGGGCAAGGCTGGTCTCGACACGCTACTGGTCTCCGTGTTATAGAATTCAATTCCGTTTTCTTTATATGAATTGTTTATTCCAAAATGCAGTTTTAAAAGTGAGAAGAGTCTGAAAGCAGTGTTTTTTTTCTTTACCCTTTGTGAGACGAATTTCTGCTCTTCCTCGCTGGATGAATAGTCGCCTTCATCTTGCTGTTGATGCCGTTGTGACGATGCTGTGGATGAAAAAGAAATGTGTTTTTTGAGGCCAGATTGGGAGAAATGATATTATTGCGAAGTAATACATGATTGCTTGAGATACTGCCATTCAAACTCCATTTTAATAAGCAACCGTTACTTACCTTTGTTTTTGAATTTGGACAGAATGCTCCAAACGTCCTTCGTCTGGTTCTCCGTCTTGCTCCTGTCTCCTCCCTCATTCCTCTTCAGCCGCATCGAGGAGAAGAAGTTGAGCTTCCTTGGTGGCAGGGAGGCCATGTCGTCTTTGGAAGCTTCCGACGGCTTGTTGCTGAGCGCCACCTGCTTCAGCATGGTCGTGATCTCGCTCCTGCTCGCCGTTCTGCCGTGGATCCCTTCCGTAGCCGCTCTGGATCGTGATACCACGTCCTCCTCCTGGTTCTCAGTGGAGGAGCCAAACAGGAAGCTGAAGGAGCCCTCAGAGTGTGGCCTTGTTTTGGGAGGATGGTTTCTCTTTATTACTTTGGAATTGTTTCCTCCTCCAGAAAAAGAGTTCCTCAGCACGCTGGCCCATAGCTGGAAACCTGAGAGAGGAGGGCTAGACTCCGGTTCAGCAGGAATCGGACTCGGTTCTGGTTGAGGTTCTGGATTGGTTTGAGGTTTTGTCAAGTTGTCAGGTCTTCTGATGTACTTTTCTGCTTGTTCTGTGGCTGTAAGCGTGGATGAAAACTGTCCAGGAGTGGTCAGGTCCCAATTCAGTAGCCTTTCCTTTCGAGCATGGAGAGAGTGAGCTTTTTCTTCGGGCTGAAAGAGTTCTGCTGGTCCGGTCCGCTCGTGCAAGCGTCGGACTGCTGCTCTGGAGAACAAGCGTTCGGTTTGGGAGTGGATGAAATAAAATGCGTGCGATAACGGGGAATCTCAGCTACAGCTGATTTCTCGGGTTGCTGCTGAAGAGGGCAGTGAGAGTCTGCAGCGTGGTTTTCAGGCTCCTGCTTGGACATGGAACAAAACAAAAACACCAGAGAATCTGGATTAAGAAGAATAAAAACAGCAGGGAATTTCTGAACAATGGGCAGATATTTATCATTATATAGAATATATTGAAAAAACTCATTCTTGCTGATTCATTGACAATTCTGGTATTTGGCAGATGCTCTTATCCAGAGCGACCTCCAATGATCTCATATATATATATATATATATATATACAACTTAGCAGTTGAGGGTTAATAGTCTTGCTCAAGGGCCCAGCAAAAGCAGCTTGGTCGTGGTGGGATTTGAACTCACGACCTTCTGATCAGAAGTCCAACATCTTAAACACTGAATGATTGAACACCAAGTCTCAGCAAATGTGAGCTTTGAAGCTGGTGCAGTTTTTTTGTGGTGCAAAACAAGCAGTGGTTAGAATCAATCGCAGGAACATCGTTTACAACGAATCAAACTTTGTAAATCTACATTTGACAGATAAAAACTGTTTTTCCTTATGTGAATTTCCTTTCGTATCCGTATCCCTCTGCCCCATTCAGCTCCACAGTGTTATGAATGCAGTTGAAAATGGGAGCTACTACTAAATACTATCTCTTTGGGCTCATTGGGGCAGGATTCACGCTGCCCCAAGCTTAGGGAAAGAAAAGAAATCGAATCGGTTCAATAGGATTTCTGATTGAATTCGTTTAAAAATGACTGGTTGCCATGAGTTCGTTTTTAAAGCAGATTAATAGATTCTGAAAAGGATTTACCATTTATGACACATGTTCAAAGTTGGAGTGCTAGTTTGGAAAATTACTGAGACATAACATGCCCAGTTTAGTTTTTTTCTTCTGTTTTTGTTTAGCATTCATTAAGAACAGTAAGCGCACAGCTTCGAATGCAAACTTTATAAATAATTAAAAGCATGCAGTTTTTCTGCATTTCCTAAAAAGAAAAAAAAAAAAAAAGGTCAGCGCCTCCAAGATCTCCATAGAAAAGGTGGAAATAAACAATTTGTTGCAAAATATCTTCTATACCATTTGTATTTTATTTAGCTAGACTTTAAGAACGTCAATGATGGCTGAAGAGCGTATCGAAGTCATTCTCATGGCCGGATCAGGAAGCTGTCTCAAGAATGCAATGGGCTTTAACAGGAAACATCTGGAGCACATCATATATGAGAAGGGCTGCTACAACTAATCGATAAAACCGATAACAATCGATAATGAAAGGAAATGAATTGCGTGACAGAAAGAGAACACAGTCACCTGCAAAAACAGAGGAAAGTACGGGGTCGGTCGGCAGCAGGAACAAGCTGATGTCCCAATTCATCAAATGCATGAGAGCGTTTTATATTAAACGCAACAAAGAAAACCGTACCTGGAGGTTATGCAAATCGGAGCTTGTGTGAGATAGGCGTACCACAGTGAGACACGAGGACATAAACACACACCCTGGTGTCACGGATGAAGGTAAAACATCAGCATATTGAGCAAAAACTGTAGAATCCTCATCATGTGAAAATGGTGTAGTTTAATGAAGTGCTAATGTGTGAACTGTAACTTCGGGTCACACCGGTCACACTGGATCTGTTCTGTCGCGATATGGTGATGGATTTAATTTAAATGGTGCAAACAAACACTACATCTAAAAGCAGCGAATAACAGCAGCAGGTTTTCAATGAATAATTATGTATTTGTACACCAACGCATGTTTTTTGCTACAAATGCTTGTTTTCAATGTTTGTACCTTTAATTTTTGCATATTAGCATTAAATGATTATACAAAAAAAATATTTAATTATATATTCTAGATGCATATATTTTCACAACTAAACAAAACAAAATGTCTGTTTTTCTTTTTTGAAACAAATTGTAGAAGCTTACTTTTACTTTTTTTTTTAGCACGGCTAAACTTGCAATCTGCAAAATACAACACAAATGTTGATTTACACAAATCGCTTCAGCTTTTTATACTTAAATGCTGGGTTATTTTTATTTATTTTTTTTTTCCCCAGAAAGAAATAACCCAGCAGGAGTGAATTTGTTTTAAAGAAAAATCCCACATGCAACAAAGCAAAAGATCTAATAAAAGTTTATTTATTTATTTATTTTTTATCAGACAAATTGATTAATCAGATACGTTTTTTCTTTCGATGAATTAATAAATATAATAATTAAAAATATAACCATATAAAACCCTAATTTAGGGAATTTATGTATAAAAATGATCAAAATAAAATCTTGACATATGAGACACAACACTGTTACAAAACCAATCAACAAAAATCTAAATAACTAAAAACAGATGGAGAATTTTGGGACCTGTAGAATTAATGCCAGAGGGAACACACTGCTTCTGCAATGCATAGGAACCAAATAACAAGCGCAAGAACCAGCGCTTTTTCCCATCTACCATCATCCTACTGATCTCCACACTACACTGCTAGCACACTGATACTGATTTCAGTGCAGTAATCATGCACTTCTGCTCCTCTCTGCATTCTAGATCATTCAGGAGTATTATTCTGTATATAATTCATTGTATATCCTCAATGATCCTCTTGTTTATATATTAGATGTATATACACCATATAACTTGTTTATATTCCACATTCTGTCTGTCTGTCTGTCTGTCTGTCTGTCTGTCTGTCTAAAAACGGTTGCAATGGCAATTATTGTCATCAGAAAACCACAACATCGATGTGAAAGAATACAATAAACCACTTGACCTATTTAAAAAATTTCCAATATAAAAATGTTATATAAATAATAAATTTCCTACCCCCCTATTTAATTATTTATAAACAATTTCTTTTTGTCATACCAGTGCATGTAGCTCCTCAAAATCCGAATCTGCATCTTCTTCTAAGAGAGCATCGTCTCCTCCTTCTTTTTGTTCGAACACCTTAACCAGAATCAGAGGAAAAGCTAGAAGACAAGAACAGAATTTTTTTTTTACAGTAAATCCGATGAAAACAATAAAGACAAAAAAAAAAAAAAACCCCAAAAAAAACACTTACATACTACATATAAATATACATATACAGTTATCAACTAGATTATACCTTAATAAAATCTCTTTCAATATTATTTGTATTATAATCTTAAGAAAGAGTTTAATTGTTTAGATTATAGTGAATAAACTGTGATTTCGCTCTGTTGTGATAAAAGACAGACCGATAGTGCCCTCTATCGGATAGAGAAAAAATGACCAAAACTTAAACACCCGACTAAGAGTATATAAAAAAAAATACAATTATAAATAACTGTAAATAATATCTAATAAATACCTTTCATTCAAGATTTACATTCACTAAATTCATTACAAATTAAATTTCAATCTGAACACTAAGTTTTTAATGTGAAAGCTACACTATATGGACAAAAGTTTGTGGACACAGTTATTTATATAGACTGTTATTTTTTACAGGTTTTAAGTCTCAGAATTTAAGTGAAGGGCAAATGTTACTGCGTCTAAACATATTCTATACAATTGTGTGCTTTCATTTTTGTGGTAACAGTTTGAAGAAAAACAAACGAAAAATAATTGTTGGAAAAATCAGGTGTCCCTTTGGGCCAATATTGTATATAAAGCAGGCACAACATTAAATCTGGGCAAATAATATCAGCATCGTACTTGCTCTGATCTTCCTTCTCCAGTGATGGTTTCTGATGGTGATTTCCCCTCTGGCGTACGATTTCTCCACTGAACACAACAAGGGACATAAACCAATAAAACACAAATAAATCGTATTCTATGAATCTGAATACTACACTCTGATTGGTCACAGGGTGCCCATTTTCTACAACCGCAATTTCAAAAAAGTTGGGAAATGTAACATTTTAAGGGAAAAATAAGATTATTTTAAATTTGGCTTCAAAAAAGTTGGGACAGGGTCACGTCTTCTGTCCGTATACATCTGGGAAATGAGTTCTGGGAAAGTTGTTCCATATGTGTTGCAGCCATCAAATTAAAAATGACCTTATTTTTCCCCCTGAAATGGCACATTTCCTCAGTTTAAACATTTGTTCTATGTTCTATTGTCAATAAAATATAAGTAGGGCTGAAACAATTTCTCGAATAACTCGAATACATAAAAAAATAATCGAGGCAAATTATTTGTTTAGTTTCCTCACGGACGGTTATTACTGACACACCACCCCCTAAACTCTGGAGCGCTCTGGACAGGTCAACTCGGGAAATGCTGCAGAATGGAAAATAGAAAATAGGGAAGGCAGGGAAAAAAAAAAAAAAGGTTTTGCCTAATTCCAACTTGTTTCCCTCTCACTGACTATTTCTCGCAATTCCAACTTTATTTAAACTTGTTCATTATAAGACACCCGTGTTATTTTTAACCTGTATATTTAATATTGCGCTTTAATAAAGAAAAACGACTTCTGATATCTCGATTAATCGTTGGAATAAATCGGTAGAATACCCGATTAAGAGTAGGGTGGGTGCAGAAGTGAGATCATGTGGATCGTTCTCCGACAATCATCATGCACGAGTTGCTGAAGGTTGAGCTCGTTTTTGATCTCTCCTCATCTTCCAGTGATGTTCTTTCGCTCTTGAAGCTCGCGTGCTGCTCGAAACAACTCGTTGTAGCATCGCCGCATGTCAAATGTATGTCATGTCAAACGTCTCTGTGGCAGATTTGCCGTTTCACGCAGAATTTCACGTGTGCTTTTTGTTTTAACTTGCCTACCACCCATACCATATGGTAACATACCACCCAATAGGAATGCCCTTGTTATAACACCCGAGTGTTTCTATAGTAACGTCATATTCGCATTGACTTGTCTAGTGGACATTTTAGTATATTTTATCCTCAGGTGCTATAATGTACACACATGAACTTTTATATATTTGATAAGCAAATTCCTTTAAGAGGAATACTTTTTCCATAAACCTGCAGTTATTAAAACACGGCGTTCATCATCCCTTATGTAGAAGGAGCGCTAACAGATGAAGGTGTGGTAACGTTTGGTTTACACAGTGTAACTGAATATTTGACCCTGAGCCAGACAAAACAAACAGATCCGGGCTAAAGCACTGCCACTCCCTGATCTACTGATAATCTGAACAGAAAGAGAGACGAGACCGAGAGAGAAGTGAGGAGACGTGGAGTGTGACGTGTAAAGACTCACAAGAGGATGTAGAGACTCACCTTTGTCGAGTGGCTCGGACTCTGTGGCAAGAACCGCAAGACTTCCATCTCTGCTAAACAATGAAAAGATTTACATGATTGATGATATGATATAAATCAGACTCTCTACTCAGCTGATGGTCACCTGTCAATGCCAAAGCTTAGAATAACAGTACACAGACAGAAGGAAAGGTGCAGAGGTTCAAAGACTGATAGACAAAAAAAAAATTATTAATCAACAGAAAGCGACGGGACAGACACAAGAGACTGATGGAGAGACAGACCAATGAATGGACAGATGATCAAGACAGATAGCTCCAATTAGGACTGGTTTCTAAATTGCACATTGTTTGGAATTTGGGACATTGTTTAAAAAAAAAAAAAAGTATAGGCAGTTTTTACATGTAAGGGGGAAAAGAACAAAAAGATGAGAAGATGCTGATTATGTAGCTTAGGGGTGTCCAATCAAACAAAGGAGCAAGTGTGGGCGCAGGTTTTCTATTCCAATTTATTCTACCAGTTTAAATTGAATGAATTTCATTTATTTAATGGACTAACTGGTGTGACTTGGTTAGAATGAAAACATGCACCTCACACCGGCCCTTTGTGGAAAAGATCGAACGCAACATCAAAAACAAAAGCAAATTTTGGATGCGAGAGAAAAAGAACAGGAAGACGAGACGATGCCGGTGCTGTAGATGAACCTGTTGCTGGTGAACTCGGGAAGACCTGAGGGGTTCGTCTCTGCTGAGCTCTCAGCCGTATTCTCGGCATCCTTGGGTGCTTTCTGGATGTGGTCCTTGTGCACTAGTATAAAAAACAAAACAAAAAAAATAATTAAAAAAACATGTTTACAGGAATAAATATATTTTCTACCATTATATCGACATGTAGGGATGCGCGGTATACGGTACTGGAAAAATACCAGTATATATTATATTTTAAATGGTACGATACCTATTATGCTAAATCGGTATTTCATATGCTGCTTTTCCAAAATTCACCTTTTGGACACCAGTGCTTAAGATCTTGTGATATACACAAGCGTTGTGTTATTCAGGTAAAATGTAACATTTTGTGTTTGCATTGAAAATAAAAGATTTAAATATATTTTCATTGTATTATTTCAGTTATACATGGTTTTTTCCAACATTAAAATGTAACCTATGCTCCCTGTAGGTTTTTTTTGTTACAGTTTGACACAAAGATATTAAGATACAAATCAATTTTTATTATATAAAAAAATTGTTTTGATTTCCCGTATCCCGTATTGAGGCTTGTTATTGGTCACTTATGGTATGGATTTAGTATCGATTCCTAGGTATTACATTCTGGTATCATACCCAAGCCAAAATTATATCATCGAGCCGTCCCCAATCCCATTCCACATTTAGTCCCCGTTTGCAGGTTTAATGAGCTCCACTCTTCTGGGAAGATGTTCCACTAGATTTTGTAGATTTTCAGCCACAAGGGTCAGCGTTCACATTCAGATCTTCAAGTCCAACCCATGGAAAGCATATCTTCATAGAGTTGGCTTGGAGCACAGGGGCATTGTCATGCTGGAACAGGTTTTTTGTCTCTAAGTTCTAATGAAGGGCAAATTGAATTATCCTGCATCCAGTGACCACATATGACTGGAAAAGTTACATTATGAGCTTATGTTTGAATTTTCACATATAATCCCAGTTAAGTGCATTATAACTACAAAAGTTCAATAGGGTTGGATACTTATGCAATGGTTTATGTAGAAAAACCCTATTCAAAACATTCAGATCTCTAGAGTCTGGATACTCAAAAGGTCCATGGAGTGAAGCAGAAAGGACTGAAATGTTATTAATGTGGCTACAATGGTGTCTATTGAGTTATTTCTCTGTAACGTAATGTGAATAGGTTTAAACCAAACCTCAGAAATTTTAGAGACATCTAGGACAACAGGGCATTAGGTGGTGTCGAATTATAGAGGGTTCATGCTCCAATAGATCTGAATTGAACACTCAAGCTCTGAAAATCTTGCGGACGCAGGCAGATCATACCAAATGGTAACTTTGAGGCGGTATCAGAAAGGTTTGAGTGTAGTTTAGGTACATGCCAACAGATGGCAGCACAAGGCTACACGCACAGTCACAGGGAGCACCGGGCTTTATAAGTCAGTGTGCCAAAAGACATCTTTTACAGTGATCCGGCACGAATCACAGAAGGTGCTTCACACGCTTCCAAAAAAAGACTTCCAGGACACATTCCAGAAGTGGCAGGAACGCTAGGTGATCGTGTGTAAACGTAGATAAAAAAAGAAAAATAAGAGCCTGTCTCAAAACTTTTTTACACCACCTCACATCAATGCATCCTCAATGTCGTTTGTATATACTACACGTAAATAAATCATGGCCTACAGTCAAAACAATTTGAAAGTTTTACAGATAGACAACAGAGAAGAAAAGCCCCACCCCCATACTGAGCACCAATGACAGAGCCGTATACGCAATGGGTCTAATGTATGCACGTCTTCAGACCGAGCTTAGGGGAAACAGGACTTTTAGTCAGACGAGACGCTTCGATGTGTTAATCAGACACACGTTTTAGGTCTACAATAAAGATTTCAAAATATTACAGAAGATATTAGGAAACGTAGCGGAAAAGTTACACGTGCGGTTTCAGGTGGAAACGTGTAAATGGGGGTGGTTATCATCTTATAGGCTGCTTGCGTCTCGGTGCTGGGTTTTTCTCTTCGTATTTTTCCACATCGTGATCAGAATGGTAAAGAAAAGGCAGAAACAGAAATCAAGTTGAAAATCGGTTTATTTCATACTTACAGGAATTAAGTGGTATAAATTAGGAAAAAAAATACTTTTAAGAACATTTATCATGTGCCATGAAATGTACAGACGTGTAGGGAAACTACAAATTTACAAAAAAATCAAATAAAAATAAGTAAATCTAAAAAGTGATTTAGCTAAAATGGTGTAAAACGACAAAGATCATTTGCTAAGTGGTGACCTCAGAGCAAGGCAGAGGTTTGGAGTGTGAGATGGACAGTAAAGCAGCCTCTGTGAGAGAGAGAGAGAGAGAGAGAGAGAGAGAGAGAAAGCGCAACACAACGACACAAAGAAGAACAACACAATTTAGGTTTTACAATGTAGGACAATTCTATTTGGATCGGAAAAAAAACCACAAGCGTGCGAAAACCATAAAAAACCGGCGCGTTTTCACATGCGGGACCTTCGTGCTTCTGTTAGTGAGTTGGATTTTGGGACGTGTGAATTTGCGATTGACGTGCTCATACAGAAGACCCATGGCGCAAGCGGTTACAGGCGGATGCGGCGAAGCGAGACCACGCCCTGATCACCTGTCTCATGCAGGCCAATCACCTTCAGGCGCCGCCGTTCAGCCGATCAGGGGCTCGCAGCATTGGAGACACCAAACAGACTAATGGTACAGTATGGTGTGGAACAGGATGTAGAATAGATGGATGAAGAGGAAAAAGAAGAAGGAATATTCAGAGGTTCTATAGCTGGATTTTATACGGATTGCATACAGAATTGCACAGGAAACAGAACACTGCCACTCAAGCTTTTCTTTTGTGATACTGTTTGGCATTTTCACACATATTTCCACACACATAATTGCAAGGCATGGACTAGGAATCAGATCAGAGGTTTAATCCGGCCTGCACAACACCTCAGGGTAGAGAAAAGTGCACGTAGTACAATTGTTATTAGTAAAAAACTTGCAAAATATAATAAACGAATACTCCAGCATGCAAGTGCAACAATTTCCTCTCTACTGTGTGATTTCCACAAACCAGAACCTCATATACATATATATTTGGCAGAAGCCCTTATCAAAAACGACTTATTATTTATACATCTGACTAAGGGCCTTGCTCAAGGGCCCAGCTTGCCCATGCTGGGATTTGGACTCCAAACCTATCTGAACCTAACGTTTCTGAGCGATCACTTCCCTCCTTTCACTTTTTTTAAACACAAAGTTGACAGCAGTTCTTGAATCAGCTCATTAAACACTTAAAATATGCACCTATATGATCAGACACGTTAAAACAGAATACACACTATTTAATGTGCTCCATTTTGCCAGTGTTTTTTTTTTCTGTCAGCTTCTAAAACTTGGTCCTTGGGAAAATCGAAAGGTCAAATTTCAACTCTGTGCGGAGAGAAAATAACCTTTTACTGTTTGTTACTAGAAGCGAATGCTCTGCGGCCTTTCCCCTTCAGAGAACTGGCTCTTACTCATGGCAAAAAAACAAAAACAATGAACAGCAGATGATACAGTTACACTGTAGCGTCCAAGTGTCCAAGTATGCTCTATCAAGTCCTATCAAGATTCTACAGATCCAGATTCCCTGATCCAGGGAGAATTCCCAATCACTAGTGCAATACACACC
Organism: Silurus meridionalis; assembly: GCF_014805685.1. Taxonomy (NCBI): domain Eukaryota; kingdom Metazoa; phylum Chordata; class Actinopteri; order Siluriformes; family Siluridae; genus Silurus; species Silurus meridionalis. The sequence goes on along the minus strand of NC_060888.1, from coordinate 25,348,691 downwards.
AAGAAGAAAAAAATAGTCTTAATTCTTTATTCTCCACAAGCTACAGGAGGAACTATGGGTATTATTCTGCATTGCTACATTTAGACCTGCAACCAGACCAAATGCTCTGCATCCTTTTTCATTTTTGGTGCAGTGGCTTTTATTCATTATTCCAAAAAACAACTGAACAAGAAAATCAAAAACCGCTGCAACAGTTACACAATACCTAGAAGTGTCTGAGTTAAGTTCTATCCAGATTCTCCAGATGCAGGGAGAAATTTCCAACACTAGCGCAACATACTGGGAAGAAAAACTGTTCATGCATTTTGTTTTGTTTTTTGAGAACGATTCATGGCTATTCACCACAAGCTACTGAGTAACTATGAGTCTGCTGTATTGCTACATTTAGACCTGCAACCTTTCCGGAAAATTTTACTATTTACCTTTCCCCTTCAGTGCACTGGCTTTTATTCAAGAGCAAGAACCCCAAAAAACAAACCAGTAGATGCTCGCCCTCTTTAACAGTTACACAGTAGCTAGAAGTTTTTCGAGTATGTTCTGAGTCCGATCCAGATTCCCCGGATCCAGTTCGAGATTTTCCAACACTAAGGCAATACACTAAACTTTTTTTTTTTAACCGAAGGATTCAAAAAATTGTCTGAACTGGTTCTCTGTTTTCCAAAAGTTACAGGAGGAACTATGGGTAATAATACTGCATTGCTACGTTTAGACCTACGGTGCATTTTACATAAACCCTAATACACTTCTCTTTTGATTTTTCAATATAAGAACTTTCATGTGATAATTAGTACAAGGATTTGGGTCTGGAAATCACACATATGTAAGTGAATGAGTATTTAAAAAAACAAACAAAACTCACAAAAAAACAAAAAAACAAAAAAAAAACACGAGTATTTGTTTAATATTAAAAAATAATACTGAAAGGTTTTATCTATTTTTACACTTAAGTTTGAACGTTTTCTGTGATTTCAAACTCCCGCGTCATCAGATTCAAGTTTAAGTGCAAAAGTTCCAAAGTTCCAAAAAAAAAAGAGCTCTGATTAAAGAGGCATGGAGGAACATTGGCACAATTAAATACTGAGTAAAACATAGGAAGGTTACAGGGTTAAGGATGAGTAGATACAGAGTGCGGCGGTCTCTCAGACTCCTGGCGTGCACTCGCACACTTATATACTCGCGTTTAGGAACTTCCCCTCGAGGCTAATCTGTGCTGTTATCTCATACAGAGTAAACAGCAGAGGGATGCCAAGCCCCAGAAGTTCGTAAAAGAAGGCATAGTCGTCCCACCGCTCTCTGAGGTGAAACCACAAAGCACAGGCCACGCCATGCATCCGGCCGGCCAGCCGGCTCACGTGCAGCCGTTTCCTAAATAGAGAGCTCGGGGTACCTGAAGGCTGGCTGTGAAGGCCCCCTTTGGACGAGAACCCATCACCATCAGGATCTCCAAGCACGGACACGACGCCTCCGTAGACCTGGAACACGGGAATGGAGGGTCTCAGATATAACATTACTAGAACACAGTCTGAGTTGCTCTTATGTAGCTCCGTGGTGATAAATTTACCTCTGGTTTCCGGAGCCTGTGGCTGGTTTTATGCTGGGAAAAGTGCAGCTTGCAGTAGAAAGTGCCTGCAACAAGCAAACGCAAGGAAATGAAATGGAAAAAAAGAATCGAAAGTTTGAGCAGTGTCACTTACTCTGTACCGGAAATACGATTTGTAGTGTGTTGAATTGTGCATGCGTGAAATTGCTAAAATGTGGATATATTAACGTTTTATGTCCAGGGCTCTGTCAAAGTTGTCCTGTAGCCACGCCTTTGTTATCTTGGCTGTGTGTTTGTTCATCTTCCAACAGGACAATGACCCTAGTCACCCTAGCCTGAGGTCCAGAGCGCTCTGGAGCAGGTTTTCAACAAGGACGTTTCTGTACTTTGCTGCATTCATCTTTTCCTCAATCCTGACTATTCTAGTTCCTGCTGCTGAAAAACATCCCCACAGCATGATGCTGCCATCACCATGCTTCACTGTAGGGATTGTATTGGGCAGGTGATGAGCGGTGCCTGGTTTCCTCCAGACATGATGCTTGGCATTCAATCTTTGTTTTTCATGTTCAGAGTCCTGCAGGTGCCTTTTGGAAAACTCCAGGCGGGCCGAGGAGTGACTTCCATCTGGCCACACTACCATACAGGCCATACAGGTGTGTCTTTCCAAATCATGTCCAATCAACTGAATTCACCACAGGTGGACTCCAATCAAGTTGAAGAAACATCTTAAGGATGATCAGTGGCGACGGGACGCACCTGAGCTCAATTTTGTGCGTCAAAGCAAATGCTGTGATTATGTACGTGAATATTTTACTTTCTTTTTTTTATTATTGCTAAGATTTCCAACAAACTCTTCACATTTTCAGAATGGTGTATTGTTTGTAGATTTTTTGGAAACTAATAAATGTAATCGATTCTGGAATAAGGGTGTAACAAATTGTGGGAAAGGTGAAGCACTGACACTACTTTCAAGGATGCACTGTGAAATTGTTTTAAAACAGTAAACTGGAGGTTAACTCATTTTAATGATAATAAAATGACAAGCACTTATGTTTTGCATTTCTTCCCCCTAACCGTACTGAATATGTACCAAACCTTGACCTAAAAACCAAGGAACGTACAGAACAGTACATTTTGTGAACCTTTACAACCCTAGGTATGTGACGTTTAGAGTATGAAAATATTTGGTGCTAATTCCCATTTTTACTTTATTTTCCCCATCGTCATATGACATCCCTATCAGAACATTTACAAAATTCTCGCATTGGAGACTCCTTCCACGCCATATCCCAAAAATAATTTCTTTTAAAAGAGCATTCCCCGCCCCTGTTATAAATCCTTCTCCCTGTATACAGTTCTGTATTGAAGAGCCTGTCAGATGATGAGTCAGGGCTTTATACCTTGGTCGAACACATGTCCTCCCAGCCTCAGGGTGGCGCTGCAGACTTCACAGCGGAAACACTCTCTGTGGAAGAAGTAACCCTCTGCACTCAGTCGCTCCATCACATACACACGCTTCTTACAGAAGTGGCAGGTGTCGCTGCCGCCCATCCCGGGGGCAAATTCCTTCCGAAGGCTAACCTGAAACAATAACGCACACACGTGAAGGGGCGGAGTCAAAGAGCGATTGTGGATTCTGAGGGTGGAGATTATTGAGATTAGTGTTACTCACAACGGGGTTAAATTTGCACTCTAGCAAACTCCGTTACAGACTGTGTTAAGCACATAGAACCAAATATCAAAAATGAATTAATAGTTATTTTCCTGTATGAAATGGCGTGTAGGTGATTTTGGTTTATGTGTATTTAAAAAGAGAAACTCAGACCATCAGCATGATCTGCTGACAAATACAATGAAAAGTATTCTTTTTTTTATTACTATTATTTTCTAAAAGGGTCCAAATGCATTGCATTCGTTCGGATTAGAACATAAGAAAAAATCTAAATACAAAACTTTTTTGTTCTAAATGTAAAATGAAATGAAATATGCTTTATTTATATTCTATTATACTTCTTGCCATCTAATATTTTTATTTTAAGTTTTTCGGATTTGTGGTATTTGAATGTGAAATAACTGATAATCCATCAGTGGCTTCAGCCATTATTTTGGCTTCACTGCAAGAAGTTCATACTGTTCTTTCTTTCTTTCTTTCTTTTCTAAGCGCCATGTCAACGCCTGTTATATTCATGACTAAAGCTTAGTTTTGTTATACAATCTTTCTTTCGGCTTCTCCCATTAGGGGTCGCCACAGCGGATCATACGCATGTTTGATTTGGCACATGTTTAAACGCTGGATGCCCTTCCTAACGCAACCCTCCCCATTTATCCGGGCTTGGGACCGCCACTAAGGCTTGTGCAACCCTAATGGCTGGGGTTAGTTCCCTGACCGGGGATCGAACCCGGGCCGCAGCGGTGAGAGCGCCGCATCCTAACCACTAGACCACCAGGGAACCTTAGTTTTGTTATACAATGATAGAAAATGTAAAATTAAACGTTTAAGATTAATCTTCTCTTAAAACTTTAATACTTCGCTTGGGTTAATTTGATTAAAAACATTTGAGGGTGTCAACAGAGTAGAACATTCATACTGTTCACTACGTGCTTTTCAAAAGCAACAAGAGAGGGACAGGAAATGGGAGACCCAGACATGATCTCTTCTTACAGAACTATACCACAACCAATCTTTACACACTCATTACAGAACAATCCCACCCCATTCTGCCCCACCCACCCCACCCCACCCCACACCATGTTCTACTAGACTATCCGCGATCTCTGATTATGTTGCTCTAATTTGAATCATGTTATTATTCATTCTTGCAAATGGCTCCATAGGAACATTCCTTCCTAAGAAAAGACCTCCAATAAAATTCCTTTTTACTTCCAGCTTTTTAAAGGTTATTGGTTGGTCTTATACCCTTCACTTGTACTTTACAGGATGGTAAAATTCATTCTTTGCAGATCGTAGCAACGTACAGTACGGAGCTGGGGTCAGAGTGTAGAGTCAGCCATGATACAGCACCCCTGGTACGCAGAGGGTTAAGGGCCTTGCTCAAGGGCCCCAGAAGGGGGCAGCTTGGTGATACTGTGGCTTCGAGCTTTATCAGTAGAAAATCTATTTCCTGAATTTGAAACGTTCCATGGCCCGAGATCGTTTATCTCGTTTTACCTCAGAACAGCTTGTTCCTTATTCCATTCATCAAACGACACTGCATTTGTAGCCATTTTGCATTAAAGCTCATTTTCCTGTATTGTGAACCAGTTCTAACTTGGTAGGTTTTTCCATACTGGTGTGATTTCCATTAAAACAATTTCCCAAACTGGTTTCCTTCCCTCCCTGAGTGAACCGGGTTGAGACTTCATGAATCGTGCATAAGTATTCACCCCTTTAGAACATTTCAAAATTTTGTATTGTTGGAACTGAAATGAGGGAATGAGAGGAACTCATCCATTTTTTATTTACACAAAAGGCTATGTGCTGTTTTTTATGTGGACTCATGACACATAATCCAAATTACTCCTACTTCAGTTCCAGGTCAATACACACACTGTGAAATGCTCCTCGAGACCAAAAAAACAGTGTTATATAAAGCAGATTATGGTCCATGAGGGTTAATCTGTACGCTGATTAAAAGAGTGTTGAGATTCAGACAGTTAGTTCAGTTTACCGAACCAGACTGCTGGCATCTCCTGGCGTCGGTCTGTGGATTAAAAAAAAAACAAAACGCTTCAGTGGTTACAGTAACCACCTTCCAGTCAGGAAACTGACTTCCATCGCAGTAGTGGCACCATCTTATCTCATGAGCGCCGGCTGTTTTTACAGGAAGAAACCCTGATAATATGCCATGAGCTCATACAAGTGACTAAACAAAGATAATCCAATCTAATGACCCAGGATCTAGAGATCTCATTATACACTATATGGAAAAAAGTATTTGGACATCAGTCTTCTCAGCCACATGTGGGTCTTTCCCAAACTGTTACTACACAGTCGGAGGCACACAATTGTATAGGATATCTTTGGATGCCCTAGCACAACATTTTCCCTTTACAATCCACTGGGAGATATTCTTTACATAAGTTGGAGTGGAAGATCTCCTGCTATAGAGCTCCGATCTCAACCCTAATGAACACCTTTGGGATGAATTGGAACGCTGCACCCACACCAGTACCTGACTTAACTAACGCCCTTGTATCTAAATGAACCCAAATCACCAGAGTGGAACATCTTCCCAGAGGAGTGGAGCTTTTGTATTACAGCAAATGGGGACTAAATGTGGAATGGGATGTTCAAACAGAAGCCCATACCAATCCTTTTGTCCGGTGTCCACAAACATTTGTCCATACAGTGTCCATACATTTGATTCAATCTAAGAGCTGCCAGTGCTTACCAGTGAAAGAGTATAAGGGTTGTTGGGTCTGTGATCAGTTTCGTAAAGGATGGCGAGAGTAGCGGCTTTGACACCGATCACAGAGGAAACCTTCCCCACTGTCCTCTAATCAAGCACCCGTAGGGAAAAAAAAAAGGAATGAGGCAGAAAAACAGGAGGACAGGAAAGTCGAAGTCGTGAACATCAAATATCCAAAAGAGCAACAAAAGAGATGAAAGTCAATTTACAAATCATTTCAAAGTCAGAACAATGCAACCTCATGCACTCCAGCTGGTTGTAAAATTCAGATCATGCAGCATAATAAAGGTTTTAAACCCTTTTTGTCCTAACATTCCCAAAGCTATCAGGCATGCAGCAAACTGCATGTCTGTGAAAACATCTGGAGCTCATTGAGTTCCTGGGGAACAAAGTGTACAATAAGGTCAGCTAACGAAGATAACGAAGGGTGACTTGTAAAGTTTGCACTGAAAGAACAGCAAAACGATAAGGGGAAACTAAGGACTCGGCTGATATCTGTTATTATGGCTCGATGTATTTATCATCAGCTTCCAGAATGTCCTTCCAGTCATACGCTGTCCAGTACAAAACCATAAAAGACTAGTTGTTTTGACAGGTGCTGTTTGCATATTGGTTCTGTTTTCTATTTTGTTTATATAAAAACCATGAGTAATGTCAATTCTTTAATTAATAGAACTGGCAAATTCATTAATTTTTTCCCCCAAGATTTTTAGATACAGATAAGATGATTGTGTATAAATAGTGAATCTTAGAGAAGCAGAGTCTCTCAAAAGTAAAGATGGGCGGAGCTTCACCAATCTTTGAAAGAGCGAGTCTACAAATTGTGGAACAATTACAGAATAAATGTTCCTCAACATCGAATTGCAAAAGAGTTCAATATCTCATCTTTTACAGCACATAATTACAGAATGTCATCAAATATTTCAAAGCCTCTGGAGAAATCTCAGAGCACAAGCGCTCAATATCGGATGCCAGTAATCTTTAGGCCCACAGGCTGCACTGGATTTGGAAAACAGTCTAGATCCTCTGAAGGGAATCAGATCACAGGCTCAATAACAGCTTCAGAAATCATTGTCTGAAAAATTGTCTGCCATGTCATTCACAAATGCAGGTTAAATCTCAATCATGCTAAGAAGGTTGCATGCGTGAACATGATTGAATTGCCGCCATCCTCTCTGGACCAAAGCTCATTTAAATTGTACTGAGGCAAAGCAGAAAGCTGTTCTGTGGTCATACGAATCTAAAACTTTTAACTTTTTTGGAAACCATGGACACCATGGTCTCCGGACTAAGGAGGAGAGGGACTATCCGGCTTGTTTTCAGCGCCCAGTTTAAAAAGCCACATCTCTGATGGGATGGAAGTGCATTAGTGCCTGTGGAATGGGCAGCTTGGTCATTTGGATAGGATTCATCAATGCTGATATGTACAGTGTTTAGAGCCACAAATGCTTCCATCCAGAAAACATCTTTTTTCAGGGAAGACCTTCCACATTCTGTTTTTATTAACATTTTTCCACAGTGTACCAACTTTTTTGTCACTGGGCATATATAAAATAAATATAGAAAAAACACTAATAATTGCTGGTTCTGCTATCGATTCAAGTCAATTTAGCTGTATTTGTTTAGCATTTTTAACAATGGACATTGTCTCCAAGTTGAAATGAACTTGGAATGTATACGTTTAGTACCAATAAATGTGCTCCTTATAAAGGTTCATCACTGACATGCTTTAAAGCGCCATTCGTTTATTTTCACTTGTATAGTTTGGCTCCACTCATCTCCATTTCACTTATGCTATGATGCAACATTTCCGGGTGGGCGTGGTCTCTTCCGAGGAGACCCACGCCAACTTTCCAAGGGGTTTGAAAGTTGAAAATGATGCAAATCACAATCAGTGCAAATACAAATGATCTAGCAATCACTAGATTGTGCCCCAAATGAACCTCTATTTTGGAGATTTTGGAGTAAGGCTCTCTTCGCTGTCACAATGCTAACAAAGTTTTTGAGAAAAAAAAAGGTGTTCAATACTGCAGCAGAGCTCCAGAGACTTGCAAGGAGATCACTTTTTCCTTTTATTTCGTCACACATGCACGATTATTATTTCTGTTTGAGAAAATGCAATCCAGAAGAGATAATAAACATGCAAAATCTCAAATACAGATGAAATACCTGTTTGGAAGGATCGAGGTATTGTACACGTTTGGAGCAGATTTTTTGCCCGTGGTCATCGTGGGCAGTCTGATCAGACTCAGAATGTCCGTTACACTGCGATCAACAGGAAAGCACACTTGACAGATGATACTACAGAGCATTAATCGTTATGTTTATCTAGCCTCCTTCTGTTTTCTCCTGATCGCTCCAAAGAGTGCTTTCAGTGGCTGTGGTTTGGAGGATGTTAGCAGCACACTGATCTCTTCCACACCCAATTCACTAGCAGATTTATTCCTGTACAAGAACCTCGCTTTACATCCAACATGTTTCAGATCAGAACGTAGGTTAAAGGCAAAATACAAAATTGTGCAACTCCCAGAGAAACAACCTAAAGCAGTATCAGGTTTTCACCACACAGACATGTCTGAGAAAGTCAGTAGGGAAGCTGAGACTGGACCCTGATGATGTTACAGTACCTGCTTGGGCTGAGTTTCAGGAAGAGGAGAAAGCAGACAGGATAGAGCAGAAGGCTCAGGGAGAGATGGACACGAAAGAGCTTTCGGAGGAGAAGAAGCAAGAGATGGAGAAGTCCCAACTGCCTATTGAAAAAAATAAATAAAAAAAAAGGAAAGGAAATCAAGTGAATGAAATGTAGAGAAAATAAATATTTTTCTATCAGAAAAGAACAAAAGAAAAACAATAAAAAAGGAATAAACATCAAGCTAATCAAAAGTTAAAAATACAGAAGAAAAGCAAAATGGAAGAAATAGAAGGGGAAAAAAATCAAAAGACAGGTGGACAGAGTAAGAAAATGTAGAAAAGAATAAGTAAACAATGCAAAAAAGCAACAAAAAGAAAGGAATAGAGACAGGTTTGGGGGAAAGAGAGCACGAGAAAGAAAGAAAAGGATGAAGTCGGCGTGGTGTGCGTTGATGAAAAAACAAAGACAGACACAGTCACAGACAGAGACAGACACCGTCGTTTTTATAGACATACAGATACTGTACACTCACAGAGATAGAGAGAGACACTCGGACAGAAACACACTTACAGACAGACAGACAGAGACCCTCACCAACAGTATCAGACAGACACTCTTATAGACAAACACACAAAGATACAAAAAAAAAAAACCGTCAGACACACAGACAGACGGACAGACAGACAGACGGTGACACACACTTCAGGAAATATGGTGAAATGTAGCGTGAGGTATAGTTAGTGTCTCAATACAACACATGGGCGTGTGTTTAAAACAGTGACTCAGTAACACACCGATCTAAAAACAAAGCACATGCAACAGCAGCTCGAGAAATGTGTGCCGTTTGATTCATGACTTTCACACAGCAACCCGAGAAACGGCAGAAAACTGTGAGGGTGTTATTCTTTTGCCGGAAAATCATTCACTCATCCATAAGTCTGACACGAGACAGGCAAGACCGGACCTTCTCACTCTGTAAACAGGGGTGCGTCAAAAGCAGGCAGGACTGTACCACAACATTCCAAACGTAAGCCACGTGCTTCTCTTCATCACCTGAGACGGAGTGCCAGAGAAGAGGACGCTCAGCTGCTCTGCTCGTTCTCTTATGCTTTTTTTGCTGAACTCGCGTGCGCTTTGCTTCTGGACCGCCTTCTGCACCGAGGCGAACAGGAAGGAGGGAACAAGAAAGCAGGGGTTCATCTTTGCAGAGGAAATCAGATCAAACTAACCTGCCATTCTAAAAAACAACTTATCTCAGGAACATGCAAACAACCGTTTAACTTCTGGCCCACGATGAGTTTCTCTAAACAGAGTCGACCTTTTGCATGCTGGCTGCATTCACCTGAGCGTTCTCGTCTTCCAGAAGCTTTAGTCGCTGCAGCATCCCTCCCAGAGCAGGCGCGGAGAACGGGTTTTCTGAGGACTTCGACGTGATCAGCGGTTGCTCTTTGGGATAGACGACGTGCTTCAGGGTCAACAGACGAGGAGCCGAGACAGAAAGGCATTGCAGACTGGGTCGAGATTCAGGGGCTGAGTAACCAGTCTGGGGGGTTGGGGGTTCATGGTGAGACCAGTGTTCTGTTGTTTGACAAGTGAACTGGGATTCTGATGCCTGGAACCCTGACTGGTCATCTGTGGTGTGGAAAAATGACTGAATTTGTACGTGTGTGGTTTCCAGGTTTCCTTGTTTGTGAGCAGGCTGCATTTGAGACTCGAGGAGTCTCAAGTAAGGGGACGGCTGGAAGCAGGTATACACAGCAACATTCAGATATAATGAAGAAGAAAAAAATCTTATTTAAATTCACACATGGAGGTTTCGTTTTTCATCCTGAAACCACTATACACTGAGTGGACTGATTAGAGTGATAAAGCATGGTGGTGGGAGCATGCTTATAGGTTCATGCCCAAATTTAGAGCCTACCTGCCACTTGGGTTTAGGAGAAGATAGGGGTGAGGACTGGAGCTTGGGTTTAGCAAAGCGAGGGTTTTCAGTCATGTCCATAGAACACGGATTAGACTCCGACTGATTTGCAAAGAGCGAGCAGAGACAAAAAAGAGAGAGCAGAGAGGAAAGATGAGGGTGACATGACCGTGATAATCGCAAGGCACGAGACATCAGTGAAAATACTGTTAGTCTGGAATGAAATATGAAACGCACATTAAAAAAAAGAAATGTAGGGGGTTCTGTTCAGTGCAGTGATATATCCAGTATATATTTTATATATATCTAAAAATAAAACTGCATATATGTTGAGAAGCCTTCAGATAGGGCTTCTGAATTCTTTGTAAAGTTACACAAAGCCCACCACGTCTCACTGCACAGAGAGAGTAGGGATTATAGCCACAGCTTGGAGGCAGATCTTGCCCTCTACCATTCTGTTCCATGTCTGAGAAAATCCCTACCGCATGAGCACAACTCAAAACAGTGTCCAGGATTTGGAAATCAAATGCCAAAGGAACACCAAGCGTCTCTGGAGACTTGTATCAAGATATACAGTTAATGATCTCTACATGACACACACAAGTATAGGGACACCTTTTTTTTTTTTTTCCCCAACCACAAACTTGGAGCCACACAATTGTATGTAGCATTAAACAAACTAGGAGACCCAAACCTGTGCCTGAAGCCAGCTCCATGGAGATATTGCTTTGCATGGTTTAGAGTGGAAGATCTCCTGCTAAAGAGCTCTTGAAAACCTTTGGGCTGAATGTGAACGCTGACTGCACCCCAGGCCTCCTCGCCTCACCTACATCAGTACCTGACTTGGGTAACGCCCCCTTGTGGACGAAATCGCACACAAATTCCCACAAAATCTAATGCAACATCTTCCCAGAAGAGTGGAGCTTTTTACAACTGGAGACTCAATGTGGATAGGATTTCATTCTCTCTTTATTAATAGCTGTTAATAACGTATATAGTGGTGTTTAATTCTCCCTAAATCCTATATGTGTACGCCTCACCTGAGGGTTAGATCCAAAGACTTATCTTGGAATAAATGGCTGTTCTTTATTCATTATATAAACATCTGTACTTCAATGACCCGTGTGTGTTTGTGTTTTGGCTGTACGTCCAGACATGACTTATTTCCTTAATAAACCCTGACACATTAAGAGCAGAAAGATCAACCTTGACACAGGAAGTGTTACCTGGCGACGCAGGACACAGTTGGGTGCGTTCTCCTCGAACTTTGCCTGAAGCTGCGTCGCCATGGAGCGCACTTTATTCTCCTTTTGCTCGCCCTCCTCCACCGCAGTCGAAGTGCTCTGTTTGGACAGCTACAAGAGGAACAGACTTCAGCAGGGAGAGGAGATTGGACATACACCACGCATACATATAAGACGCAACATTTAAAACTAAAGATCGAGCAATAGTGGATTTTACCGATACCGATAGCCGGGTTGGATCGCATATGCCGATAAACCATTATTCAGCCGACAGTTTTAGAAATGGAGACTGGATATCAATTTAATTTACAACACACTAGTGAAGAAATTGTATGTATGTATGTATATATGTATATGTATGTATGTACATATATATAAATTCTAATAATTATAATATAGCAATCTCTATGCAGCACACAGTCGCACGTGTAAAAACTCGCCTCTAGAGGCCGCTCTCTTAAACCTTGCGATCTGGAAGCTGGGAAAAAAAACATCGTTATGGATTTTTGCGATAGCCGGCAGTTCCAACATTTAATCGGTCGAACTCTACTTAAAACACACCTCTTCCAGGTAGATGGCTTTTCGTCTCTTCTTGTTTACGTCATTGTCTTCGTCCTTTTGAGAAAAGAAACAAAACACTTTGTTTTCAAAGAGAAACAGACAAAATTAGATAACCTGTTTATTTGGTGTTAACAAATCCCTTAAGATACACGACACTAAAAGTTTGTGGACACCTGACCCATAAGATTTATATGTGTATATGTAAAGCAGATCTTCATGGAACTAGTTCAAGTGAAGGAAAACAATTTCATGCCACCACATCCAAAGATGTCCAATACGATTGTGTGCCTCCAATTTAGTGTTAACAGTTGGGGAAGAATCACATATGGCTGGAAAAGCCAGGTGTCCCAAAACTTTTGTCCATACAGTGTAGGTTATTTTGTGGAAGACATTTCATTGATTTCTTTTTAGACCATTAATGGGGCAAATGACAGTCAAAGATATTTGTAAACGTTAGATTCAAGTCTCCAAGATCCTTGTATTCATTATTCATGCGACTCAAAAGCATCTCCAGTGTAAATGTCATGCAATGAGGTCAAAGTTGGATGAAATGAATGAACGAAAAAATAACTACCTTTGGAACCCGTTTCCTGGGTAGCGTGAGGTTCATCAAGTTGTAAACGGAGTTGGATGAAACGTCCTCGTTGTTCTCGTTGGCTTCTCTTGGAGTCCCTGAAAACCGGGTCAAACAACCAAGTCTGTTATGTAGGTTGGGACCGAAGCATTTTCAACATTGACCGATATTTAAAAAAAACCTCTACATGCACTATATGGACAAACATTTGTGGACACACCAGATTCAAATGAGCTTTTTCAACATTCCATTCCACATTCAGTCCCCGTTTGCTGTTATAAGAACCTCCACTCTTCTGAGCAGATGTGCCACTTGATTTTCTGGAGATTTGCGCTCGCTCAGGTATAAGTGTGTTAGTAAAGTCATGTTGTGATGTAGGTGATGTGAGGAGGACTGGGGTGCAGTCAGCGTTCACATTCATCTCAAAGGTGTTCTACAGGACGCAGAAGGAATCATACCTGAAGCAGGAAGGGAGTTGCTGTGGAACATTTCGTAGAACTTTGACAGGTACAGCACCATGACCAGCTTGTCGGGCTCCTGCTCTTGCGCCATTTCCTTCCCCGTGACGAGAGGCTGGATGCTGAATGCCCTCTCTGCCACCTCAAACGCGAGCTGGTTGTTCTTGGCGCTGTCCTCTTCATTCAGAGAATCAAAATCACTGCAAGAGAGAGAGATAGTTGGACCAAGCATAAGACCCTTTCTCCAATAATCTCTGCTCTTCGGGGAACTAGATTTTGGTGTTTCATGTGGAGATTTGCACTCGTAAAATCAGGTGCTGTAAGTGTAAGTGAGGTCATGAGGTCTGGGGTGCAGTGTTCACATTCATCCCAAAGGTCTTCAGTAGGGTTTGTAATCTATAGCAGGTTACTCTAGAGCTTCCACTTATCCCCATATGAAGCATATCTTCATAAAGCTGGCTTTGGGCATTGCCATGCCGGAACAGGTTTTGGTCTCCTGGTTGAAGAGGAGGGAACGTACGCCAACATTAAAGCTGGGAAAGTCGTTTAAGCATTAAGCTTTTATCGTCATTTTACCCATTCAGCATACAGCTGACGCGGCACACAGTCACATGGGACGACGTTTCTCCAAAACATTAAACATAGCGCTACATGACAGAACAAAGAGCTAGAGGACTACAGTAAGTTCACCACAAAGTGCATCATGTGTGACAGATACACGAAAAGCATAACAGTGCCGACCAGCAAACCCAGTGCACCACTAAAGAGGAAAGTGGTTATAAGGACCTCAAATTAATGGTATTGTGCTTTAGAACATACTAGGGGTGGGAGAAAAAAATCGATTCACCAAACTATCGCGATTCTTTTTAAACCGATTTTGAGATCGATTTGTCTACCTCAAAATCGATATATATTTCATTATTTTACTTTTTCAAAGAGGTGGTGGGAAGACGTTACTGCTTTTATTCCAACAGAGGGCGAAACGTATTTTGTTGTTGTCCATATTAGATGACGTCGTATCCGTTTTAAGCTGGTGCGAGAAAGCAAAACTATTGCAAAGTCAGTGAAGCAAACCTCTGAGAATTGTTTAACGGAAAAAGATCCTGCTTTAGTCACAGACAATGTGTCTAATGTGGTTATCGCTGCTCAATTAACCGGCTTTCTCCATATTGAGTGCTACGCGCACACTCATAATCTGGCCTCACAGCGCGCACTGAAGCTGCCCGCTGCCGCGAAGTTACTCGGATAAGTACGACACATCGCTGGATATTTCCATAGAAGTGCTGCAGGACTTCATGTTTTGCAGGAAAAACTAAAGTTACTGGAGCTCCCTGTGCACAAACTTATACCAGACGTTTCAACGAGATGCCATAATAGCTCTCACCTGAGGTGAGAAAGAGAGAGAAGTATATTAGCACCTTGACTGAGTTGGACATTGGAACAGTTTAAACAGCACTTTTATTTTTAATTTTTTTTTTTAAGTTTTTGGTACTTGAAAGGTTTTATGCTTCAAGGTTCTTTATGCACTATGTATGTGTGCTCCTGAAATAAAAATTCAGAAAGATGTGATGCCTTATTTTTGTTAATATAACTCATATACAGTCTTTTTAAGGGTATGATCAAGTATTTGCCATTGTCTAATCTTTATTAAGCAAACAAAAATCACAATTTAAACAATGAATCGCAATAGCTGCAGAATCGCAATATGTATTGAATTGGCACAAAAGTATCGGGATAGTATTGAATCGCCATCTTAGTGAATCGTCCCAGCCCTAGAACATACGATCATAAAAACTGGTATTTTCTAAATACAGTGGAACCCACTTACCTCGACCTCGGTTATCTCGACAACCCTATTAAGTCGACGTTTTTGAAGTGGAACCGCCAAATTCTCGCTTTGTCTAAGCATTTTTTATCGGTTATGTCGACTTTTTTTATGTCGCCGAACCCTAATATCTCGAGCACAAGGGGGGAAAAATTTGCCATTTAACGTCGGTTATCTCGGTGCAGCCGCAGAAGAACTCGCGGAAGTGGCGGAAAAATCAAGTCTTACAGCTGCTACAGGTGTTGTATTGTATACTGGTGAATCTCTGCTGTTAGTTAGTGCACATATGCCTTTTGTTGTTAAATGTTATGCGATGAGCGGAGGCGGCGCGCTTGGCGGCGGGCGTGGGATGAGCAGCAAAAGCATAGAATGAACACCGGCAGGATCGGGGAATCGCGATGCGCTTTGGGAAGAAAAGAGCAGCCGTTGAGAGAGTGCCGGTGGGAAGACACGTACCGGGATACACATGAGTGATAACAACGCCGTGAACCAACATATACCAACAATAACGGACAGTGAGAGTGTGGAAGTTTAAATAGGAGCTGGTGATGATGCTAAGCGAGCACCATATGTGCGCGATTGAAGCCGGGAGCTTCAGAGAAAGCGGCCGAGAAAACACCTGACACGCCGAAGGGGGCCGAAGGGGGCGTGGCAGGTGGATTCCTGACAGATAAACATGTACTGTATGTATTTTTATAGCATGCCTTCATCAAACAAATCGCGGCAACGCTGTTGTGTAAAAAAAACCTTCAAAAACACGTGCATGCACATTCTCATTTATTAACGCACATCATGTACATAAAGAAATTTCAAGCACGTTAATATATTGCCGCCATTTTGATTTTCGTTTATCTCGATCATCGGTTACCTCGATGCTTTTTGGCGACCCCCTAGGACATCGACATAACCGGGTTCCACTGTATTATAATAAACGTGAATCCACTGTGTTGATGTTTGTTCATTTTGCTCGCTTGGGGGTTCTTTAGACAAATATCGTCTTCATACAATGTGAAAACCCGCCAGGAGGAAATTCATTTGAATGTCAATCCACATAATATTTGCATACATGCAGGAAGTTTTTATCAACTTTTGGCTCACAAAAGCGTAATATTTATCCGGTCTTTATTTTATAGTGGTGGGAGAGTCACGTTTCACCGTCCTGGTTACCAGTGAATCTTATTTCATATTTTTCATAATCGACATCATTTATTTGAGTGCTTTTAACTTCAGCACTGCTATTTTTAGAAATACAATACTATACTGGACATCTGGCACTTTTCCAGTGCATCTTCCTAATTCCTCATGTATTCCCACCTCACAGCCAGCAATCCCGTGTGAATGTCACAATGAAGAACATTGGCAGTCAATTTCGTTTTCTTATTGTGTGCTTGTGTTTGTCTCACATGAGGTCTGGGCGTTGGCGGTGGATGAGGGCGCAGAGCGCGAGGCCGCTCCTCCAGGATGTTGTGAGATCGGTTACGTTTACTCCTCTGTATCCTTGCGTCTGTTTCTGGCACCACAGCAACAAGCGGCTGGGCCGTACCTCTGATTCTGACCCCACACACACACACACACACAAAACACACCTTTCATTTTATTTGTGAGCGCTAACGTGCTAAATATTGGCAGGTCTACAACCACACCTAACCTCAGTACTTACAATTCCACTACATACAGTACTTTTTATAGGGATTTGAACACATGCGCACACAGAGCTTCACTACAGCTCAGTCTAATCACATGTCATGCAGACATAACTATCACAAACCAACATAGGTAAGAACTGAAGAGTAAGCTCTTAGTCTTCACCTCAGTGGCGTCCCGTAGCCTGACGTGCATGTCTAACTGTTTAGACTGTAAAGAGTGATTCAGGATTTCATCAAATAACATTACAGACTTTCTTTCGAAACATCTGGCAAAGTAAGTTTCTTAAAATGAGGAAAAGTGCACAAATACGAGCCGCTATATTGCTGGCTTGCGTCTTCACCTGACTTGTGAGAATAGTGTGAATTAGCCACCTTTAGCACCTCTGTATTAAGGTACTACAGGACCTCTGCAGTTAGAGCTTCTTTTCTTGTGTTATAGTGGATGAAAGTGAAGCATTGCGGAAGCGAGCAGTTATTAACACCAGTCACGTGGGGAAAAAAGCCGGTGATCGTGTTGGGAGATTTAGGGCAGTGTACGTTTTGCACGTCCAGGGTCCTGATCTTTCTCCTAAACCACTTCTTTTACTTTTCGGCGTAAAGCCAAACATGATTCGGTCGGCATTTTTGCGAGTTTACTACTGAGGACCGTTAACTATTGTAATCGAACCGATGTTACCAATTTAAATATATTTAAGTATACAGACATGTGTGGAACAAATGTACATGACTTTTCACACACGTCATTTCGCATTTCCTCCAAAGTCTCACCTTTCCTAGAGATGGTGCCAGACCTGCGTGTAGATCCGCTACGCTCCAGCGAGCACGAGCTCTGCTCCCCGTTGATGTACAGATGCCGAACCTGAAGCACAGAAACACGGTTAGAGAACAAAGAGGTAGGAAACATGGTCAGAGGTGGAAGAAGAGTATTGAACGCAGTTGCACCTGCTGCGGTCGGACACAGGTGGAGTTGAGGTTGGGGTAGCGGGTTGCAGGATCGATGGTGTACTGCTCAAAGTTCTTGCTGATGTTCTCTGCCGTGGTTTGAGGCAGCAGCCTGTAGATGCTTTCCCTGTCAGGGTGAAATAACCATAAACACCTTCTGTTACTATCAAATACAAAATGTGTGGAGAACAAGGAGATTTTATATAATGATAAAAATTTAAAAGCTATTCTGAAAAAGCACGCTTTCAGAACAGATTTCAAAACACAAACGATTCAGCCTGTCTAATCATAAAGTAATCAGATAAGTGATTAGTCTGACCTCTCAGACAGCGCCTCGAGGGGGGCTTTGCCCTGAGCCCAGCCCTGCACCATCCACACCGTGTCGAATGCAGCCAGGAAGCCTCGAGCACATCCTGTCCCCATGGGCCAAAAGGGCTAAAAGACGCAAATACAACCCGTTACACATGAGCAGGGAAATTAAACGCGTGTCATGGTGGGAATTTAAAAGACGCTCACACAGCATTTTATGTAACTATAAAAGAATAAAACAAACTGAGAAGGTGTAATGCTGTGTGGTGATGACTGAGATGACCAAATTGGTACAATGCTAAACTTCGGATCGCACCTCCAGGAGGCTATCTCCAACCAGAGCCACGAGCAGCTGGTGTCCGTTCTTCTCTCGGATGAGTGCCGCGTTTTCCGACGCGTACATGCAGGTGAAGTCGAACATGGCCACGTCAGACTGTCCGTTGTGGGTCATGGCGTAGTCCAGTGATGGCAGCTGGTAGTTGGTGCCGAAGTCAGCCGCCTCTCGGGCGTAGGAGAGCAGAGCTTCCTGATTGACGTTGTCACTGTGAAGGAGCCGTTCGGTCTCTATGTAGTCCTGAGGAAGGAGAGAAATAAAAACAACCAAAGGATTGATGAGCAATGGAGGGAGCACATTTATTGATACAGCAGAATAATCTCTTAAAGGAAGATGATGGAGATGATGGAGAAGATACAGCAGAACATGATGATGATGGAGTACATTAAGAACATACAGCAGAATAAGAGGATAAAGGGGGAGAAGTTAAAACAGAATAAGAGAAAGATGAGATGGAGAATAAGTCACTGAAGATACAGCAGAACAAGAGGACGATGAAGATGAGAAGATACAGCAGAACAAGTGGACGATAAAGATGGAGAAGATACAGCAGAACAAGAGGACAATAGAGATGGAGAAGATACAGCAGAACAAGAGGACGATGAAGATGGAGAAGATACAGCAGAACAAGAGGCGATGAAGATGGAGAAGATACAGCAGAACAAGAGGGCGATGAAGATGGAGAAGATACAGCAGAACAAGAGGGCGATAAAGATGGAGAAGATACAGCAGAACAAGAGGACGATGAAGATGGAGAAGATACAGCAGAACAAGAGGACGATGAAGATGGAGAAGATACAGCAGAACAAGAGGACAATGAAGATGGAGAAGATACAGCAGAACAAGAGGACGATGAAGATGGAGAAGATACAGCAGAACAAGAGGACAATAAAGATGGAGAAGATACAGCAGAACAAGAGGACGATAAAGATGGAGAAGATACAGCAGAACAAGAGGACGATGAAGATGGAGAAGATACAGCAGAACAAGAGGACGATGAAGATGGAGAAGATACAGCAGAACAAGAGGACGATAAAGATGGAGAAGATACAGCAGAACAAGAGGGCGATGAAGATTGAGAAGATACAGCAGAACAAGAGGGCGATGAAGATGGAAGATACAGCAGAACAAGAGGATGATGAAGATGGAGAAGATACGAGGATGATGAAGATGGAAACTGATGATTAGCAGTAACATTGTTATACAAACTGTCCATCCCTGAAATGACTCCAAACATTGTTAACACATTCCAGTGTCCACACAGTGTGTGTGTGTGTAACTGTAAATCATGTGAACTTCATTGGATAAAGTTTCAGTCAATAAATGAAAATCTTTCTAATCCTCACAGAGACCAAAACATCCCATAGACATGAGAGAAACCTGGGGCCACACACACACACACACACACACACACACACACACACACACACACACACACACACACACACACACACACACACACACACACAAAACTGTAGTGAGTGATTTGTCCCTGAAGGGAGAGTAATAAAGTATGGCGAGAGATGCCTAAAGTCCCAGTGCTCTAATCCAACACACACACACACACTCTAAATGGAGCTCCTCTATGCCGTCTGCATACTTCAGCGCTAACATTGTCTAGAATCAAAACGGCACTTACGTGAATAATAACCCCTTTATCCAGCAGACTCTGTTTCTTCGCGGTCATGACAAAGTAGTGCGTGTTGTCCCTGTAGTACACGATGTTCTCCAAATCAATCCCTGTTTAAACCAGGTAAGAAACGAATTCAGAGATACTGAGAGAAAAGGCCGATAGTGTGGGGGCCTTGTGAAAGTATTCAGACCCCTAATCCATTATCTCCTTTTATTTTCAGGGTTTTTTGCAGGAGTCAAATTTAAAGACCGTTGAAAAGGAAATTTAAAGATCTACATCACGACATCAGAAACACACAAATACGACATTAGAAGAATAGAATTTATTAGTCACATATACATTACAGCACAGTGAAATTAGTTCTTCACATATACCAGCTTGCTCAGAAGCTGGGGTCAGAGCGCAGGGTTGGCCATAATACGGCACCCCTGGAGCACAGAGGGTTAAGGGCCTTGCTCAAGGGCCCAAGAGTGGCAGCTTGGCAATACTGGGGCTTGAACCCCCGACCTTCCAAACAGTAACCCAGCGCCTACCACTCCCCCAGCAAGTGGCCTTAACCGAGTCCTGAATTTATATTAGCCAGGTATCGCTAAACTTGCACTTCCAC
Organism: Silurus meridionalis; assembly: GCF_014805685.1. Classification (NCBI taxonomy): domain Eukaryota; kingdom Metazoa; phylum Chordata; class Actinopteri; order Siluriformes; family Siluridae; genus Silurus; species Silurus meridionalis. The sequence continues at coordinate 25,328,056 of NC_060888.1, read as the reverse complement.
ATAGACAAATGAATAATCTAACCCGTTTCACGTCGGTGGTACAATCCAAGAGAGAGATTCGCGCCAATAACACAAAGCTGATTGGCTGCTGCACGTTGGTCTCATTTGTAGTCGTAATACAGTGAATTATATTTGGACCAGCAAAGAAAGAAAGAACACCAGCACCGAAACTAGCAAACAAAAACATCTAAAACTGTTTGAGATTTGAAATTTGTTTGAAATTTGTCTCTCCAAACAAATGTTTGGAAAGACACGTGCATGTTCCTTTTGTTTCTATGCAACAAACTCGGTCACATAACATTATGAAGATTTCCTTTTATATAAATGTCCAACTCTATTTTCAATGAAAAAGCCTCTCTTAGCATAAACAACAGCTTCAACAGATGTTCACTAGTTGGAGATTCCTTTCTTGTGATCCAGTTGATCCCAGAGCAGCACAACAGGATTTAAGTGCAGTGATTGGGCAGGTCAGTCCAGACGACTGTTTGCTCTCTAAATAACTCTTAGAATTTGGACTCATGCAAAGTCGGTTTCAAAGAGCCATGGTCCAGATGGAGCATTGCATGGTAGCCACGTTGGTTCCAGAACAGGTTCCTCATAGACTTCCTTTTTTATTGTATTTTATTTTAGAAGCATGTTCTTTTGTTGTATTTCCCTATATTTTGTTCCATACAATATTTTTTCTCCTTACACTATGTGATTAGGAGTTGCAGTGGGTTAATATGGAACAGAGGGAAAATTCAATGCACCATTTGTAATTCCGTAATATGAGCTCAGGGGTCTAAATACTTTATCACTGTATACTGATGGTAAGACTTGACTCATGCTCCTGACTTTAGTGCTGGAGAATCTCCCATTTAATTAGCAATCATGTGTCAGGACTATTAATAAAAAAGCAGATAAATCTTTAACCCTCAGTTGGTGAGAAATTAAACAAAATAAAGATCAGTTCAAATCTTTGCTTCCAGCATAGTTGTTGAAATCACATGAAGCAAAAAATAAATAAATTGTTTATATATATATATATATATATATATATATATATATATATATATATATATATATATATATATATATATATATATATATATATATTATTTTTTTTTTTTTTTTTTATTTTTTTACATTGAACATAACATTAAATTGCTGGTCATTTCTTAATTTACGTAATTTATTATTATTACCATTTGTGAACAACAATTTACATAACCAATTTTAAATAAAATAATGTTAATATATAAAATAACATTTAAAATTTTAAAAAATTAAATGCAACACTTATTATATTCATTAAATGAAGTAATTCATTAATACATTTTCATTTCACTACAAGTTGCATGTGACACTGTGCTAACTCTAGTTTCTTTTTACACCCCTGGCATTGTTGTGAATGTTTTTAAGTTAAATAAATAAATTAACATTTTGCACTTATAGTCCGAGGCGGGGAATAAAAAAACTTGCGGTCTGCCACTTAATACGTTCCTGAGGAAACTCGGATTGTAACCATGTTTTGCATGTAAAAAATATTGAATTCGGAACCGAAAGCCCTGTACTGAAACATTTTGGTACAAATACGTGTACCGTTAACCCCCTAATATAAATTTATAAATACATTTTTAAATATAAATATATATTATTTTATTTTTATTTATTTTTTTTACTGTTTTTGTGGCATTTTTTTCCTCATAACAGCGAAATGAACTTAAATTACTCTGTCTTTTGTGATGCGAGCAATACATCATTCAAATCTGTAAAGGGCCTACTTTTATCTGTATACACTCATAATAATATGTGCTTTTGTGCTGTAGAATAAAGAAAAGACAGGGGGCGCTCTCTGTCGTCTCAGTCATCTCTCTTCTCAGACACAAATAAAAACCCAAATATCAGTGAATATTTGCCTCACAGACATAATATATTAATGGAAAGCTTTTAAAGAATCCAATTCACATTGAAAACAAATATTCTCTGTTTATGTAATCCGCATGAAAGTTAGAAGAGGTACAGTTTCCTTTTATTGAGGTATCACCTCATTAACCGTCCGTGTGGAAACATAGCAAAGGTTCCGGTTTGGTATCCTGATTTATGTCATTTAAAAACACCATAATTACTTTTAAACATTTACAAGAATAGTTTGTCCTTATGCTCTATGCTGAGTTTGGTTTCACTAACAATAAACATACATTTGCATAAACCATCAATATTTGTTCGTGTTTATTTTAATTAGAACATTAAAAACTTGAAAAGTATTCATTTAGGGTAAATTTAGAGCAGAAATTGTGTGATTAATCACTTGTTCCAATCTTCCACTAGAACCCAATCTTTAAGCTCCTTAGCAAATTGAACCTTTTTTCCTGATTAGCCTCAGTGATAAGTTGTTTTTCCTCAAGGCTACACATCTGTTTATACCCGATCCCTTGAGTTCCCCTCACATTGTGCGTGTGGAAATGTTTTTACTTTCACTATTAAACACAGCCGTGAGTTCTACAGTTGTTTTTATACAATTTGATTTCACCCAACGTTTAAGTGATCGCTGATCACGATCATTCAAGATTTATATCTGCCACATTTCTTCCTCGAAGATACCCCACGATTCTTCTAGTTTTTAATAATGCGTTGGACAGTTCTTAACCCAATTTTACTAAATCTCCTTAGATGGTTTCTTTGATTGATGCAGGTCAATAATTTGACCATTTTGAGACAGATTTACATCTTTTCCATGACCAAAGGATGTGTCTTCCGACATAATCATCCATGCAGTGTTTATCCAATGGGAGGCTCTTACCCATTTGCTTAGTTAAATCCAGACAGACAAACAAACAAACAAACAGAGATAAATGTATGGAACTCACCAGTCTCTTCCTTTAGCTCCAGGAAGAACTTCTGGTTGAAGATGAAGGCCACGCCGCTGATCTCCTCCACTTTGGCCTCCGCTGTGGTGTTGCGGTTTACAAAGTTGGCTGTGATGGCGATGGCCAGCTTACCACGAAACTCCTTTCTTTTGAACCCTGGAGCCAGGAAACAGAAGAACGAGAAGAGCATTTGGGGGGTTAGAGAACCCTTTCTTAACTCTCATGGAAACCATGGATATTCAGTCATCCATTTTAAAAAAAAATGTACACTACTATGGATTAAAGTGCTGGGGCACTTGACTTTTCAAGCCATATGTGGTTCTACCTCAAAGAACACAACAGTTGAAGGCTCACAATTGTAAAGGACCTCTTTTGATGTGGTAGCATTAATTATCCTTTCACTTGAACTAAGAGGCCCAAACCTGTTCCAGCAGGACAATGCCCTTATGCACAAGTGAGCTCCATAAAGATACTTTACATGGGTTGGAGTGGATCTTGAGAGACCCCGCATGTGGCAGGGCATCCAACAATGCGCTGAACGACTTCTACACCCTGTTTAAGGTTCATAGCAATGTGTCGGGGAAAGACCAGATGCTGTGTCTATGTGTAGAACAGCTATTGGACATCTTCAATATCTCATTGAGCAATGCCGTTGTTCTTACATGCCTCAACACAACCACCATTATCTCCATGCCAAAGAAGTCTACAGTGTCCTGCACTCACACCCATCATAAGTGCTTCCAGAGGCTGGTCATGAGACATATCAAGACCCAGCTTCCACCCTCACTGGACCACATGCAGCTTGCGTATCGTCCATGGATGATGCCATCACCACAACCCTTTATCTGGCCCCCACCCACCTGGACAATAAGACACAGGGTTATCTTAAAGTGCAAGAATGTTAGTTCTGTCTTGTCTTTATTATATTTATATGTTTGAGTTTCTACACCATTGGAGAGCTTTAAGAATTTTGTTGTTTGCTCTGCTTACAATGACAAAGTTATTCATTTATATGTATGAATGCTGTTCATAGACTTCAGTTCAGCATTCAACACTTTCATTCCTCAGCACCTTAATGAGAAGCTGAGCCTACTGGGCCTGAACACCTTCTCTGCAACTGGATCCTTAACTTCCTGACTGGCAGATCTCAGTTAGTTCAGATCAGGAACAGCATCTCCAGCACCACCACACTGAGCACTGGGGGCCCTCAGGTCTGCGTGCTGAGCCCACTGCTGTTCACTCTGCTGACTCATGACTGTGTAGCAATGCACAGCTCAAACCACGTCATCAAGTTCACCACTGACACGACCGTGAGGAATCTCATCAGCAAGAACGACGAGTCAGCATACAGAGAGGAGGCGCAACTGCTGACAGTCTGGTGTAGAGCCAACAACCTCTTAATGTCGACAAAACCAAAGAGATGGTTGACTTCTGGAGAGCACAGAGCGACCATTCTTCACTGAACATCGACTGATCCTCTGTAGAGATCTTCGTGAGCACCAAATACCTTCTTGTTTATTTGTTGGAGAACTTCACCTGGTCACTCAACACCAGCTTCATCACCAAGAAAGCCCAACAGCATCTCTACTTCCTGATAAGGCTGAGGAACGTATCCCCAACATTCCAAAATAAATCAAACGAAAATGAAGAAAACACACACTCAAAAAAAAAAAAAACAAGTCATGATCTTAGTACTAAAGTCACTGAGAAAACCGGTTTAGAAAATGGACTTGCTTGTTTGGTTGTGCCTCCTGTCAATCATTTTATAGACGCCCTGTGGGCACATGGGTGGGAAGTATTCCTACAGCAAACCCACCCAATGTTTAGAAACCTAATTGTGTGTGTGTGTGTGTGTGTGTGTGTGTGTGTGTGTGTTGGGGTGGATGGATTCAAGACGACTGGATGGGGCAGAAACAAACCTACTGCACCTTGTATGTGCTTCTGAAATATTTTTGGTGAAGAAAAACGTGTTTAGGGGAAAGTCAGGTGTCCAAATAAATTTTTCCAGACTGTGTAATTGCGAGACGCTCCATATAAACTGAAAAAAAAATAATAAATAAATTAGCTTATACAATAACACACTAAAATGCTAACGTTACCATAAGGAGATGCCGATTTAGCATTTTTGGAAAGAGTCTCGTGTCAGTGCTTTGTAAGAGTAAGAGGTTGAGTTTTTGACCTGGAATCAGATCTTCTCATCACCTTCATATGTTCATTCAGTTTTTAAGATAATTCCAGATAATTCCAAGAAATTTCCCCACTGTGGGACGAATAAAGGTTTATCTTATCTTTTGCTTAAATCAGCAGTTTCAGCAGTAAAGGCGACACACAGCAGAAAATATATCACATATTTCACACTGTATAATCGACTGAATCAGCACAGCTGATAAATTCACCATGACCTGTTAGATTCCAGGAGCAGGAGAGGTTCATTAGGATTTTTGATTAGTCAGGAAATTCCAGGCTGGAGGCTATTGGGGCTTCAATACACCTGATGGAAGTAAGAGTGTGTGTGTTGCTCACCATCTAGCGTGCTTCTGCGTCCATCAGCTCCTATTAACACATCAAACTCGTAGTCAGAGACGGGGTGGCCGGCGGGATGTATTTCTGCCTTCCATCCAGGTCCTGCAACACACACACAGACACACACACACACACACACCATTAAAAATAATACTATTAGTATTACCAAGAAGTATACAGAACCCCTACATTTTCCCAAAAAATTTAAACTTGTAAACTTCTTGACGATGCACTTGCACTGAAACGCTTCTATCCGGCCACTCTGCCATACACCACTGATCTGGGTTTTATGGCAGTGATGAATAACCTTCAAGATTCTTCTACCTACATGATCTTTGGAGCTCAATCAACCTGAGCAACCATCTTCCAGGTCCTGGTCACTTCTCTTACCAAAACCCTTCTTGCCCGATTGCTTAGATTCAACGTGAAATTCAGATCGTTCCGAACTTCTTCCGTGTAAGAACTCATAATGGCCACTTTGCTCTTAATAAGCTTCACTGCAGCATAAGTTTCATGTAAGCGTCACAGGATCTAGAAGGTAAGAGTCACTGCTAGAAACATGCCATTGTGCTGGGTGTATGGTCAAACGGCAGGAACATCTCTCCTTAGTGTTTCACTTTATCAATCCTGGAAGATCTTGTGGTGTAGGGTTGTCTCCTAGAGTTGCACCTGGCCCTGGGACCTGGTTCTTTCTCCACAACGTGTTTGTCTGTAGAGCCAGATCCAGAAGCTCTCCACGATTCACAGGACAGACATTTAACTAACCCAGGACTTGTTTTTTTCCACATTGTCGGCTGTTCGATCTTGTATAGACGCGTGTGTGCGCCGTTCCAAATAATTTCCAATCAATAAAATATGGTTGGACTCCAATCGACGGGTAGAAACATCTCAAAGATTAGCCAAAAGCCATTCGACCTACGTATGCTTCAAGTGTCATAGCAATGAGACGAGATCTTCTGGAAAATTTGATTATTGTATAAGGTGTTAAAAGTTCCCACAAATCTGTTGTTTGCTGTGAACAATGAAGGGCTCTGACGTTGATGCATGGAACGCATGAATAAGAAAATGAAAAGCATACTGAGATAATAATAAAAAAAAAAGCTTCTGGACAGACTGTGATGGCAGGCGGTCTATATATAGCACAGCTGTAAGCTTATCGTCTGCACACTACGTGAGCGCAGAGTGGCAATGACGTTAAAAGCTTCTCGGTATCTTTTCCAACCACCCACACAACGTTCCTGCGAAGCAATAAAGAACGCGAGTTGAAGGAGAACATGCAGTCCTGTTGGTCCCTAATATTAATTAGAATTAATACTTGATCTATTCCATGTGATTATTTTGTGCGCATCTATTGTGATATGTGGTGGTTTTTTTGTCATTGTGTGTGCGGGTTCGCGTCCTAATCTGAGTTTCCCGGCTGCCCTTGCCTGCCTTGGCCCCGCCTCCCTATGATGACATCACTATCGGCAGCCATATTTAAAGAAGGAGAGGAGGGTGGTAGAAGTGGTTTCCTTAGTAGCGGTTAGGAGATCGGTTGCTGGTTTGTGAGACACACACACACACACACACACACACACACACACACACACACACACACACACACACACTTAAATCAGTGACCATCCCTAATATATCATATTCCTCAGTTCCGGAATGTGGCTGCCATTTCCCTTGGGGCAGAGGAATGTTTTTGTTTTTTTTGGATTGATACTGGGATCTGCTAGTTCCTTGAGCGAAGTCACAAATTCAAAACACATTGCACTACACGATCTATTGAAAAGTTTGCACACCCCTGTCCATCCCACTCATGTAGTTCTTCCTCAAGCTTTAAAAACAATGCTATTGTATAGATTCCATGCCATAGCGTAATAATTTTCCTGGAAATAACGGATTTAACACTGTTCCAGCATGGTTCGCCACGGTTACGCTGGAAAAACTCAAAACCTTGTACTGTAGGTCTGATTGGATGGTTAAATCATGCCCGAATGAGTGCTTATGAACCATAATTTCTAAAAGAACATCTGTCCATCTGCTCACCCTCATTCTCCTGCTCTGTAGGTGGCTCGCGGAGTTTGAGGAACTCGACGTTCACGTGCACCTCCACCCCGACGATGAGGCTCACCTTCAGCAAGATCAGCTGCAGCTGGCGAATACCTGAGTGCACAAGAACACCACAAGCACAGCTGAAGTTCCAGCAGAAAACCCGGAAAAAAAAACCTTCTGAGATTAGCAACGTTAGCTATTTATTTACAGTTGAGGTGTGGGCGTGGCTTTCTGCTGCCTCGAAAGAGAAAGGTGTCACCTGAGTACGAGGTGATATCAAAAAAACTGATTTGCATTTGTTTTTTGCCAGAGGCAAGATATATTTGCATCTTTTTTGGCTTTAGGGGGTGTGGCCTAATCTCTGCTTGAAAATACAGATGTGATGATAGACAAAACCAGTTAGAAATGATTAAAAAAAATTTTTTTTTTACAATAATACAAACAATATAAAACAAAAAACAATGGATTAAATATAGAATTAAAATAATTAAAAAGGCACTATGCCAGTTATTTTCTTTCAATGTAATTACACAGAGTTCATACTCACTGATATGGTCTATGGCGCCGGCGCAGAACTTGCCGTAGAACTTCTTGGCGCCGAGGTTCCTGAGGTCGTGGATTGTGTAAGGCCAAAGGTGGAGAACGTTGTTCCTGGAGAAAGAGTCTCTCTTCTCAATCAGCACCACTTTGGCGCCGAGGAGAGCCAACTCGATGGCTGTACGCAATCCGCAGGGTCCTCCGCCGATGATCAGACACTGCAGGGGGAACGAACAAACGAAAGAATAAACCTGTTGCCCGGAAGCGTTTTAAGTTGTTTGGTGTCTTTTTTGGTGTCTGATTTCTCGGACCTTGGTCACTGCATACGACCTTGGAATCTTTATTATTCTCGTATTGCTAAGACTTTTATCTCGTAATGTTCGATCCTTTTTTTTTTTTTTTTGCGTGTCACTAAAATGCCTTTTAAAGACTTAAAATAAAAAAAAAAACGTTCAACGTATGATATGATAAAACCTGCCCAATAAAAGACTGCCCTCTGAAATGACATCATCTTGGTTATGAGAATTTGGCCACATAGATCAGCTTAAGATACTGTGCCAAGTTGAGACATGTGTTTGTTTACGCTATCAAAACTGTTCAATGGGTTTACCTTTGGACTGACCCTTGCACTTCCCACACAATCATCACAAAACTACACTTCCACAATACACTTTACAGTAGCACGGTGTGTAGCCTTACAAGGAGTCAAGTCTTGCTGGAGACCTTTAAATGGTGTATGATTAAAGCATGTGTCATAAGTGAGGTTCATCTTCCAGACCATAACAGCTGCATCACCGGGTCCATAAAGTCTTTATGAGCAAGGAGTAAACACCTGAGGAAAATTATAAATAGATAGTCTGGGATTATTTGTTAGGCAGTTGTGGAAGGCATTTGACTGTTGCTGTATGTGCAAACATCCAGCACACACACACACACACACACACACACACACACACACACACACACACACACACACACACACACACACTGCTGTAAAAGCTCCTGACCTACTTTTGACCTGTATATTGACATATTAATGTCCAGGTAGGCAGGTGTTCAAAGCTTTGGGGGAAAATCTACACTTCTGAAGAACACAATGACCTCATTGTGTCGGTTTTTTTCATTAAGCTCGGTATACGCTATACAGAACACCTAAGCTTAAGATTGTTATGTGCTACTTTCGGACCCAATTCCACATTTAATCCCAGTTTGCTGTTATAATAACCTGATGTTCCTCTAGATTTTGTGGAGATTTGTTCTCATGCAGATACAAGAGAGTTCGTAAAGTCAGGTGAGGTGAGGTGAGGAGGCCTGGGGTGCAGCCCTAAAGGTTTTTAATAGAGTTATAGAGCTCTTTAGCAGGAGATCGTCCACCTCATCCAACCCATGTGAAGTATATTTACATTTAGATTTATGGCATTTGGCAGATCCAAAGCGACTTACATTTGTCTCATTTATACTTTTAAGCAGAAAAATGGTTTACTCAGGGGACTGTGGTAGCTTGGTGAGGCTGGGATTTGAACTAATGACCTTCTGATCCAAAGTCCACTGCCTTAACCACAAAACTAGTTTATCAGACCACAATATCTCCATGACCACTGTCAAGCTGGGTCGGATTTGGGGCTCCTAGTTCAAGTAAAGCAAAAATCTGCAGAATATTACTGTGTGCCTCCATTTCTGTGGTAACATTTTGTGGATGAACCACAAATGGCTGTAAAAATCAGGTTTCCCAATACTTTTGTTCATTTAGTGTAGCAAAATCACTATAAAACATGGCTTCCAGTAAATCAATCGAAGTGATCAATCGAAACAAAAGCACCATGCTGGTCGAAACGCTTGGAAACAGGCTCAGAAAGTTTCCAACAAGTTTGAAGGGATTCACAGTTATTCCCAAACGGGTCCTGGATCTGCTCAGGAATCTTAGTCAAGTGAGACGTGCCTGATCCAAATCTTCCACTAGCCACATCAAGAGCCTTCTCTCAAATCAAAGGATCAGTGGCTCCACTATAAGACTCAGGTGAGAGACACAGTAAAGACCTGGGACACGACAAAATCTCTTTGAATATCTAGTAACATTTAATAAGAAATCAAAAGCTACTTTGCCTAACAAAACTGTACCTCCACTGCAACACGCACTCGATTAAACAAAACGAAGGCCGTCAGACTGGGGTAAACAACGTACCCGCTCATCATCACAGCTCTTTATCAAAGCTATAGGAAGAAGTGACCACAATTATTTGATTAGAGGCTCTCAATGTGGTGAGTTACATTATACTTTTAATGGAATAACTGTACATCTTTAACAAGCCAGATTTATCATCAGTAAGTGTATGAATCTCCGAAGCATAGACAACAATACGATACGCTAAAGATCCATAGGAAGCAGCAACCAATTTCTCTTTGAGTAAACACAATACATTTTAATAAGATCTCTGCAATTTAATATTGAAAAATCATAAGTGCTTTCTGACCAACGCATGGCCTCTTTCACAAACACGCCTTTATAGTGCAAAAAAGAAAAGCTTCAATAATAAGATTCAATAAACCAGACATTCTTTTCCTGTTCTGTCTGCAGGGCGATGCAGCTCTACCTCTGCCATGTTAATCTGTATTCTATGTGACTCTCAGGACACGTCTCGGTCTCCGTAGTGATTCGGTACGTCATTTTCACGTAGTCAAGTCATGTTCATTTCTATTGCGCTTTTCACAACAGACATTGTCTCAAAGCAGCTTTACAGAATTTAACAGTTAAGGTGAACGATGTGTATTTATCCCTGATGAGCAGCCATGGCGACTGTGGCAAGGAAAAACTCCCTTAGATGGTATGAGGAAGAAACCTTGAGATGAACCAGACTCAAAAGGGGAATCCATCCTCATTTGGGTAACATCAAGAGTTTGATCATAAATCTTTTGAACAATACTATAATGAGCTTCATTAAATGAACACACACACACACACACACACACACACAAATATACATACATACACATATATACACTAATGTTTCAGATCAAACTAATTTTAATATTAGAAAAAACAAAATCCAAAACTACATGGCCTTGTGTGAAAAACTGTTTGCCCCCCTGTTAAAACTGTGGTTTATCACACCTAAATTCAATTTCTCTCGCCACACACAGGCCTGATTACTGCCACACCTGTTCACAATCAAGAAATCTCTTAAATAGGACCTGCCTGACAAAGTGAAGTAGACCAAAAGATCCTGAAAAGCTAGACATCATGCCGAGATCCAAAGAAATTCAGAAACAAATAAAGAAAGTAATTGAGATCTATCAGGCTGGAAAAGGTTATAAAGCCGTTTCTAAAGCTTTGGGACTCCAGAGAACCACAGTGAGAGCCATTATTCACAAATGAAAAAAACATGGAACAGTGGAGAACCTGTCCAGGAGTGACCAGCCGACCAAAATTACCCATAGAGCACAGCGACGACTCGTCCAAGAGGTCACAAAAGACCCCACATCATCCAAAGAACTGCAGGTCTCACTTGCCTCAGTGAAGGTCAGTGTTCATGACTCCACCATGAGAAAGAGACTGGGCAAAAAGAGTTCCAAGATGAAAACCACTGCTGAACAAAAAGAACATAAAGGCTCGTCTCAGTTTTGCCAGAAAAAATCTTGATCCCAAAGATTTTTGGGAAAATACTCTGTGGACGGACGAGACAAAAGTTGAACTTTTTGGAAGGTGTGTGTCCCATTACGTCTGGCGTAAAAGTAACACCTCATTTCAGGAAAAGAACATCATACCAACAGTAGAATATGGTGGTGGTAGTGTGATGGTCTGGGGCTGTTTTGCTGCTTCAGGACCTGGAAGACTTGCTGTGATAAATGGAACCATGAATTCTGCCGTTTACCAAAAAAATCCTGAAGGAGAATGTCTGGCCATCTGCCACTTTTGGGCACCTGATCAAGAACCGTAACCCAATCTGTGCTCCAGTATCATGGACAACTCTGCACTTTGACCCCAGCTTTTAAAAAGGCAATGCTTTAAAATACACAAATACTGCGTATATTAGTTACATACGCTACACAAAAAAACATTCCTGGGATGTATTGTGTACTAGAAAAAGAATCAATACCTGATGCATGACTGTGTGTACATACATAAGCTGCTGCGAAACGTGTTCACACACGCTTAGATTATGTACATGAGGAGGATTAGAAAAGGCATTTAGTACCGTCGGTACGTCAGATAGGAAACATCCCTGCCCATCAGGTTTGCAAATCAAACTGCCAGAATGTTCAGCGATGTTAACCACGCCAAAGAGTTCTGCTCTCTCATAACTTTATTCAGTCATTCTAACTGCTGTCATGAAAATCAAAATAAATCTTTACTAATCTAAAACGGCTCCAAAAGGCTTTTCTGCAGGTTTCAAGCAACATGAGTTTTACAAACTTCAAAGGAAATAGTAATATACTCTTTATTGGCTGAGGAATAGTACAGAACGCCATTTAATTGTGGATTGTTCGAATGCGACCCCCAGTAACAATACAAAAAACACAAACCTCCTGCAACACTTATTTTTTTATAAACATGACAAAAGGTGGCCTATTCTGAGGAAACCCCCCCATCAGAAAACACTGTGCTGGTGTGAACACAGATTAGCTCGATATTTCAACACAGTTCTTGCCATCATTTTAAGATCTGCACAAGCGGCTAGTGTTTTCAGGCAGGTCCCAATCCTGCTTGTTCTTGTGCACTAGTAAAGTGGCTTATGAACCACGGGTTGTTTTTTTTTTTTGGAAACGATACACTTACATCCAGTGGAAAACGGTAACAAAGTAAATGTAATTTGTTTTTCCGCTTTTTTACGTATCTGCACTTTACTGAAGTGTTTCCGTTTGGGGAGATTTACTTAAACTTCACTACATTTCAAAGCCAATATCTTATTTTATTACTCAAAAACATTTTGTGAAATTAGTCGTTATTTATTCAACAGCAAGCAGACGATTTTTAGAGGAATAAATATTTGAACTATTTTTTTTTTTTTTAAGTAGCTCATGACAATTTGAATGAATATCAGTGTTCCAATAACAAGTGTATCACCTGTTAATATCATTTAATTAATAGACTGGTGTGCTGAGAGTAACATTAGGAGTCATAGTATTTTGGATACGTTTGACAGCAAATACTTTTGTACTTTTACTCAAATGAAAGTACAAAGGGACACTTTTACTTTCACTGGAGGCGTATTTTACCTGCTGTATCTGTAATTTTACACAACTACATTGTACATGTGGATATACATACGTATACACACACACACACAATATTTTGAAGGCAGATCAAGTTTAGCCTTCAGGAAGACTCAAATGAACCCCTGGGAACCCCAAAAAAAACACAAACTACTGACCTCCAACAAGTTCAAAGGTCATTTCTGGTAGCTACCTCTAATGACGCTGAACTGTTGTGAAGGAAAAAAAAAAAAAAAAAAATAATAATAATAATACAAGAAATATCAGATGTCAGTCAGTGAACCTTGTAAAAACCTAATGTAACTAACAAATAGATGAAAATGAGTTCTTTTCCTCATGCTGCTTATTTTGCTCCGCTTGGTTACGCTCTTGCAGCTTCAAGACGACGATTTTACTGAGGAGCTCAAGTAAGAAATTTATTTTACATTTACGGCATTTTGGCAGACGCCCTTATTCAGAGCGACTTACAACTGAGCAGGGAAGGGTTAAGGGCCTTGTTTAAGGGCCCAGCTGTAGCAGCTTGGTGGTGGTGGGATTTGAACCTGTGACCTTCTGAGCCAAAGTCCAATGCCTTAACCACTTAGCTACCACCTCATTTTACTTCCAAAACATATGATCTCATTAACAAGATGACTAACCTGAAGCAGCCGTTAACGATTAATAGTTTCTTTTATATTTCATATATTTAAAATATTTCTTTTATATTTCATGTATTTAAAAATAAATAAATAAATTTAAAAAAGGCTACGATCGACTAAACAAATAACGCATTGTATTGGGTCTCCGTACCTTGATGTCTGCACATGCTTGGCCTTTCTTGTACTCCTTGTGATTGGCTCGTTTGTCCAGCTTGGCCCACAGGGCTTTGGCCTTCCAGGAAGTGACTGCCGCTTTCAGGCTGCAGTAGAAGCCTTTGTGATCGGCCGGGTCGAGCTCCAGTAGCCTGCACAGCAAGCCGAAAGCCTGGAGGGTGCCTTTACACGTGGAGGCCTGAACAAAGTTCTCAAAGAGCTGGCTGGCCTGAGAGCTCCTCTGGTCCTCCGTTTCCCCCATCGCTCCTCTCGGAGCTGGCTCAGGGTGATTATGCTGTTCTGAGGCTTCTCATCTCTGAACGGTGCTGAAAAACAGACGGACGAAAGTGTTCTCATTCCAAAATAACTCGGCATACATTATAGCAAGAGGGAAAGGAGAAAGAGGCTCAATGGAGTTGAGGTTCGGAGATCTATAACGAGATATTCAGCTAACTTTATGGAGCTAGCTTTCTGCCCAATTATGTGCATTGTCCTGATGGAACAAAATGTCATACTTCCCCATCTAATGATGTCCTAAACAAATGCCTCAGACATTGTGATAAAAGTTTGGGGAAGAACCACACATGGCTGGAAAAGTCAGGTGTTCTAATGCTTTTTTACTGTTTAGTGTACATGACCATTGACCATACACAGCATGACATGCAGGGGGATGCTTTTTATGACCACTAAGGTACATACATTAGAATAGAAAATAGATAGAATTGGCAGAAAAAAATATATAAAAAGCATAGAAACTACTATAAAAGTCTGAACATTGTGCAAAATGTAAATAAAACACTGAAACCATATCAAATGTTTAAACTGAGATGTATCATTTTAAGAAAAAAATAATTTGAAAAGGAGAAGAAAAAGTTGGGACAGGACTATGTTTATCACTGTGTAGCATCACATCTGTCCATAAACATCTGGGAACTGAGGAGACCAGTTGCTTAATTTTTGAGAGAGGACTTTTGTCCCATACGTGTCTAATTCAGGATTCTATCTGCTCAAAAGTTCTGGGTGTCCTTTGTTGTATTTTTCGTTCCATGACACGCCAAATGGTTTCAAATGGTGAAATAGTTTAGATGGTTTTTGTTCCCGTATAAATGAAATATGGATTTATGAGATTTGTCAATCATTGCATTAAAGTTTTTTTATTTACATTTTGGAATTGGAAAACACCACCACAGTTTCAATAGTAATGGAAATAAGTTGCAGCATTATATCCATGGAGGCAGGTAAGGTGCGAGATTGAGTACCTTAGAAAGTGAACCTGTGTGAGATGTGCAATTGAAACGCATGTGTGTAAAGAGGTAGTATGAGGTAGTGTAAGTGTGTATCTCTCATTCAATTTTGAAAACTAAAATACATTTACATATGACCCATAGGTGTTATTGATTAAAAAAATTGGGAAGCCATTAAAACAAACAAACAAAAAAAACAAGAAACAGGCAACAGACGTGCCTGTTAGTTTTTCCTGGTCACAGAGAAAAATCCTATGTTCACGTTCAATCAAACATTTGATACAAAGCATACAGTGGTTGTATTCTTTTCCACTGGGTTTGGTTGTGACTCTTGTTCAGGCACGTTTCCCAGTCATAACTAAAGCCTGGACGTTTTCCACTCTCAGGTCTTTGTGATCTTTTGTTATGCCTCAGCCTCAGCCTGTGCTTTGAGGTTTCTCCATCAAAGCGGCATGTACACGTCCCAGAAGAATCGGCGGTGAATACGACACAAACTTCACGTCAGCCGGGGATTCGCGAGAGACGGGTTATACAGTAATAGCGGTGACCTCGTCACACAGGAACGAGATCACGGTGTGGTTTTCATCCTACATTTAATGTTGGAAAATGTCGAGCAGGACGTAAATGTAAGTCTTATGAAGGAAGGTGTTCGATTACACCCAGGCTTATCCACTCGTAACTGATAGCCTGAAGCTCTGAAAGAACTACCGGATAGAGATACAAATACAATCCTACCGTATGGGCATGTATCCGGTCCAGGTATAAGAAATGTGACCAAAAGATCTGGGGGTTGCAGAAAAAAAAAAAAAGAAACTGAAAAGCTGTTACGTGTACTGTAGCTTATGCTGGAGGCCTCTATATGATAAATGTATCTGGAACCATCTTCTTCCTGGAATTGCATCCAATTTAAGTGTAGTTCATATATTGCTTTCCTACTAGGGGTCCAAGCACTTTAGTAGTATGGAACTTCGAAAAACTCAAATGTGAAGAACTATGTAGTGATAATAAAATGTATAATTAGGGGTCCAGGGTAAGCTTATGAGACCATCTACGCTGCACCTTGGTCCTGTTCTATACCAGCGATATTGATACGTGTTTTTGCTTCTGGTTTGGACAGAAGTGCACTTGATTTAAAGCAGAGATTCACTTGGGAATATACGGTAAAAATGTGCCCTTAAATTGTCACTTCAGTAAAAGTACAAAACTTTTTTGCCTTTAAATGTACTTAAGCATCCAAAGTACTATGATTTATTCTGGCTATAATGTTCCTATCATTTTTGTCACAAGACTCTTAACTTAATCAACTCAGTTTATGTGACAAGACTCAAATATTACTTTTACTAATCGATTAATAGAATTATAATAATAAGTCAAACACGGATTGATATCTATTCAAATTATCCTGAGCCCACAGCAGATCATCCGTCTCCATACCCCCTGTCCTCTACAACTGCCGCTTTCAAACCAACTACCTGCATGTCCTCCTTCACCACATCTATAAACCTCCTCCTTGGTCTTCCTCTTTTACTCCTTCCTGGTGTCTCCATCCTCAGCATTCTCCTAAGAAAAACCCCATGTCCCTCCTCTGCACATGTCCAAACCATCTCAATCTCACCTCCCTCACCTTGTCTCCAAAACGTCCTACATGCGCTGTCCCTCTAATAAACTTATTTCAAATTCTGTCCATCGTCGTCACTCCCAACGAAAACCTCAACATCTTCAGCTCTGCTACCTCCAGCTCCACCTCCTGTCTTTTACTCAATGCCACTGTCTCTAATCCATACAACATCGCAGGTCTCACCACAGTCCTATAAACTTTCCCTTTCACTCTCACAGATACTCTTCTATCACAAATCACTCCTGCTATCACTCTTCTCCACCCACTCCACCTTGCCTGCACTCTTTTCTTTACTTCTCTAAAACACTCTCCATTACTTTGCACTGTTGACCCCAGGTACCTGAACTCCTCCACCTTCTCCACCTCTTCTCCCTGCAACCGCACCACTCCACTGCCCTCCCTCTCATTCACACACATGTACTCTGTCTTACTCCTACTGACTTTCATTCCCCTCTCTCCAGCACGTACCTCCACCTCTCCAGGCTCCTCTCCACCTGCTCTCTACTCTAACCACAAATCACAATCATCATCCACAAACATCATAGTACAATAAAGGAAAATGGAACATTTCATATAAAATAAGGATGAAATGGGTGGCGTCTTGCCACTTTTGACTTCAGAGATCTGCTGGGGTTAAAGAAACCATGCCGAGGGGGCAGGTATCGTTTTCACTGAAGCTGAAAGAAGCACTTGACGTGCTGTGGAAATGCTGAGTGTGCAGCTGCTCCAGGAAAGAAGGAAGGAAAAGAGGATAAAGTGTAAATCCTCTCAGCATGGAAAAGACGTGCTGACAAACAGCCAGCCAGCCAGCATGGTCGGAGAATAACAGGAAGATCTAACATATAGCTCAGCTGCTGAAGAACATTTCATTCCAGGGACAGCAAGAAACCCGAGTGGTATTATGTCAGAATGTCGATGTGTTATAAAACCGTTTATAAAAGTTTATTTGCTTTGTAAAATCCTGTGGTGGGAAAATAATTCAGAGCAGACCGAATATGTATTCTAGAATTGTCAAGAATGGATGAAAGACATCTGGCAGCACTTGGTTATGTTCTGGGAAGAGGAAGTCTTCAAAACCGCATAAGAAGCAGAGAAGAGCATGGATTAGCATTTCCAGCCTGTGGCTAAGAACATTATCTACTCCATCTCTCCTTGTGTTCATCTCTTTTAAAAGCATGACTTCTGAGATCTGTTCTTCTAACAGCAAACTAGACAACACCCAAGGTTTTGCAGATATTTTCCCAAACCCTTTAAATCAATCGTTGACTGGACCTCCCTAAAAATATACAGCAATCAGAAGGACAGGAACTAGAAAGGAACAACGAGGTCCATGGAGGATTTATTGCTATTCGTTTCAGATATCTACATACCGGAAAGTATCCACTGTGCTTCACTTCTCCAACATTTTCTCCTCATTCATTTCCTCCATTCTACAAACAATACTCCATGCTGACAACGTGTAGGATGATACTAAATTGAGCTCAGGTGCATCCCGGTTCCGCTGATCATCCCTGAGATGTTTATTTAACTTGATTGGAGTCCACCTGTGGTAAATTTAGTTAATTGGACATGATTTGGAAAGGCACACACCTGTCTAAATGAGGTCCCTCAGTTACAGTGCATGTCAGATCACAAATCAAGCCACAGATCTGGGGAAGGGGATGGAAACATTTCTGAAGCATTGAAGGTCCCAATGAGCACATTTGCCTCCATCATCCGTAAATGGAAGAAGTTTGGAACCACCAGAGCTCCATTTTAAACTTGTTTTAATTGGAACAACATATAGTTCAGCATGAGTTCAACAGCAAGCAGAACATTAAGAGAGGAATAAATGATGAAGGAACTCCAGACTTGAACTCACCACAACACACGTGACCTCGTTTACACGATTTTTTTTTTTTGGAGTAGCTGAAAAGGTTTTGAGCTCATGATCATTTTAATAGAAATCGGTGTTTGTCTCATTAAGATCATTCTATTAATAGATCGGTGTGTTGAGAGTCACATTCGTCACATAAACTGAGTTGATAAATCAAAAAACAAAAATGATAATAGGAACGTTATAGCCGTAATAAATCATACTAATATGGTAATAATTGTGCTCATTTAAATACTTTAAAAACTTCTAAATCAGGCCTGTAGTTGTCGACTGGAGATACAGTGGTACCTCGACATACGAGTGCCCTAACATACGTTAGTTTTTTGAGATGAGTGGTCACTCGGTCGATTTTTTGCTTTGATACGCGAGCAAAAACTTGAGATACGAGCTCGAGACGCCGCTGCTAGATGGCGAATCGAAGCCAGAAAGCGAAGATTGTGACAAAAATTAAAATAAGCAAAAAAGAAAAAGTTTAAATTGTAAAGTTTAGGGATACGTAGTGTGCAGGAGTGATAGTAAAAAAACGAGCTTTCCCTCTGCCTCCGCTTATCGCCTCTAACCCCCCTCCGCACACTCACACACACACACACACACACACACACCGGCGTTTTCGTTAGCTCACGAAAATACACTGAATAAAACCTTATATCTTTACATTCTCTTTTATTATGTTTTTATATAATATTTGTCATTTATAAATACATTTTTCCTATTCAAAAACACGTACCAAAAACAACTGGGGTGGCATTTTGGGGGCTGGAACGGATTAATGGCATTTCAATTAATTTCAATGGGGAAATTAGCTTTGAAATACGAGCAATTTGACATACGAGCAAGGTTACGAAACGAATTAAACTCGTATGTTGAGGTACCACTGTACAGTGTTGTGAATGTTGGAAAATCGATTTGAAAATGTTTTCTTGTGCCACATTGGTCTTGACCTCGACATCTCCATTATGCACTCAAAGGAATCCTTTCCCACTATACAGGCGAAGTCAAACAAGTGTTGGGCCTGGAGTTACAATTGGGTCATTAGTCTGCTTTCGGTTCATGCCAATGTCAATCCTAAAGAGTCCTGATTCACTGATTCCAGACATTTAAATCTAAAACTGACCCTTTCATTTGAATGTCTGGAATCAGTGAATCGAGACTCTTTAAGATTGACATCGGCATGAACTTGGGCTTAATTTTGAACCTGTCTGGGTGCAACTGTAAAGAAAAAAAAAGAAAAATGGACAAAATACTGTCATTTTACACAATCACTTGTTGTGCCTCATGCTTGGACAGATTATCTGATAAAACGCAGAATCTAACGTACTCTACGCTTAGAAGGTTACGGTATGACAACAGCTGCTGTACATCAGACCCTGCAAATCTTAAAAAAAAAAAAAATCTCAAAAGGTACGAATTGATGTCAAAGCACGAACACATTTTATTCTTAAAACATCATTTCATTTTAATATCATATAAACCGTTACTAGGGATGTAGGGAAATATCGATTCGCAGGAGTAAAAAAAAAAAAAAAAATTCAAGATTCCCGGCAGTTGTTTTGAGTTTAAATCCTGACCGCTAGACAGACATTAGTCTTCTTATCTCTGAACATAAACAGTGTACAGGAAATCACTAAATTAAGGGTACACCACTGATGTTAGCATTAATATCCACCCGTTTCCTACGCCCCATGAGGCTTTGCGCAAACTAGAGCTGGAACTTCTGATACGACAATCATTTGCTGTACACAATTAGCATCATTTTACCGAATCGATCATTTTTTATTGTATTTTTTTTACTATTTATTATTTAATTAGTATTACCAGTAGTATTAAGCTAGTAGTGCGATGCTGCAAAAGTCGACCGTGTTCGATTTTGTCTAAAACATCGTGTCTGTAGAAGCTCTGCATGTTCTACCTTTCATTTTCACATCATCTACTACGTATAGTGCATTTTCGATCCTTTAAACTGGAAAAGAACGTGTGGACTTTGTCTCATTGGAACCAGAAACTATATTTATTATATATATTGATTTATTATATATATTGATTTCTATTTCTAATTAAACACATTAGGAGTTGATGTTAGTGCTTAGACATGACATATACATTATTTTTTTTTCCAAATCTATTCCAAAACGTAATCAGATCATCTTCATCTTCTTTGGGAACTCGTTACAGGGACAGAGCCTGGGACAACCCAAAAGCAGGAAAGGACACCACCCTCAAACCCCCTGTGGAGGTCCCAGAGTGAGACCCGAATCAAATTTGGCATAAGAAATCCCGAACAGGTTTTCCGTCAGCCGCCATCTTGGCGTGGCTGTAATTCCCAAAAGTGACTGTAAAGCAAAATCGAGCTTTTTTTGGCACGTCACAGCACCTCCCTCAATTCCTATGAGCGCGTCTTATCCAGGAGCTTTCAGATGTTCCCTCGGCTCAGAATAGCAGAGTTTCATATTTCAGTTTCCAGGAGGGTGTGATCGCATTGCCGGCCGCCAGGTTACAGGAGGTTAGGACACCTTTTCTTTTTTTTAAAGCAAACAGAATTCAAGCGAGAAAAACTTCCCTGGTAATGAAAAAGATTACTGTGTAAATTTCATTGAATTTTTGGACGTATAAAAGGGTCACTTTCTCTCAGGAAATCGTTGTGCTTCACAACATTTATGACCTACTGAGAAATCTGCAAAAATGATGGATGATGAATGGGATCCTGGTTTAACTTCCTGCTTGCTTGCGTTTGCAATTTTCCCGCCCTACAGGAAGTCAAGGCACGTGCAACGTTAAATCACGTGCACCGGCTGCGCAGGTCAAACAGCGGGGCGGTGACTCTGGAAATGCAACTTGTGTTTACTTTGGATTTAGGCTTTTCCGGTATGCCAAGACTGTTTGAATGCGATCCTGATAATTCGGCTCTGTGAACCCTCAGGGTTAGACGTGGATTAGAGTCGTGGTGAACTGTGCAGTCTGTGCAGTACGTGAACTCACTGACACACGGTACATACAGCGAAATGTACATATAATACATAAGCATTGTCCACTCCTGAAATCCAAAAACAAAAAGTCTCTGAAAACCCCAGGAAAAAAAAAAAGAAAATAATTCGGTACAACAGGGTTCCTGATTCGATCTCGAAAAGATGCTTATCCGTGTTTGTAGAAGCCAAAGCGCACACACGTGTGCAAAAAGATCACGTTACACCTCATGACAGCCGGAGACCAGCGCTGAATACACAGGAGAGAAAATACTGAATTATTTAAGCCACAATGGTGTACAGGCTGCTGTTGCAAAAGTTTGTGGACACCTGACCAGGTTGGTTATGTGTTTCTCTTCGAACATCCAATTCCACATTTATTCTCCATTTGCTCTCATAATAAACTCTTCACTGGATTCAGGAATTTGTTTATGGATATTGGTCTCATTCTCCCAACAGAGGTGTTGGGAAAGTCAGGTTACTCATGTGATTCACATTCATCTCAAAGGTCTCCGATAGGGTTGAGTGTCTACAGCAGGAGATCTTCCTCTCCAAATCACTTCTTCATAGAGCTGGTTTTGTGCAACCTGAAACGGGTTGTGGGTCTCCTAGTTCATGTGAAGCAAAACTTTTCATGGCCCAGCATCAAACACAACTGATACAATTGTGTGCCTTTTAAGTTTGTGAGAACATTTTGGGGAAGAACCAACATGTACAGAATGGGCCATGGAAAAGTAGCCTGACTCCAGCGATAGCATGATGAGATGAACGAGCATGAATGTTTTGTGACCCACAAACCACTCTAACAGATGTAAAAGTGGTCCCCGTCTGCGCACCTTTGGGGACGTCTGAATGTTCTGTGACATGCACAGAAGGACTGAACAGGAAGGCGAAATAAAGCCGCACAAGGGGGCGACACCACATCGCCAGACAGACGGACAGTCAGCAGACAGAGAGCATGGGGACTACGGCCTGTCCTCAAACAGCCTATATTTGGGTGTTTTCTTATATCATAGCTTGTTAGGAAGCTGGGGTCAGAGCACAGGGTCATGGTTAAAGTCTTTGCTCAAAGACCCAACAGTGGCAATTGGCAACACTGGGACTGAACTTCCAACATTTTGATCGGTTACCCAGAGCCTTTAGCATTGAGGCCAGTCTTCGGATCCGCCTTCATCCCGATGCCCTCTATCTGGATGGAGTTTGAAGACACTGAAGATTGATTTAGACTGTAATATCACCGGTCTGCTACAATGGCTCACGACCACAGGGTGCACGAACAGTTCTGCATTTATGGAGCAACTCAACAATGGAACTGCAATAAATGGACATTCAGTGATCAGGATGGGTTCCATTTTGAGTTTGGTTCCTCTCAAGGTTTCATCCTCATGCCATCTCAGGGAGTTTTTTCTTGCCCCTGTCACCACTTTCTCGCTCATCAGGGATAAACGATTAAGGAACGATCTTACAGGCAACATAAAATATTTTTTTACAACCTTATAACCGCTTGATCTCTGATCTTGATAACCACAACCATACAATTCCCTCGATATACCAAACCTTTACTATAAATAAATGCATTAAAGTAAGCATATGAACTTTACTAACAGAAAAACAATCAACACCTCCTGACCAATCAGAATCGTGATGAGTAACCCGTTCTATCAAAGAGCCATTCGGACACACAAACGACTGAGCGAGAGCAGAAGTTCCTGTGGGAGGCTCAGAGCTTTATTGCGTTCTGCTGATGATTAGCGCTAATGATGACATTTAACGCAAGGCCAAGTCTGTCCCTCAGTGCGTTACAGCAGAGCTCTCCTCGCGCCTGTCCTGAAACACGGCACTTCACTGGACTTGACCGCGAGGCCGGTGCGCCGGGGTATTTTTGTCATGCCGGTTGCTGATATGCTGCACAACCCTTATAAGTCGGAGGGACTCTCCTGGAAACTGCTGCTGCTTGGCATGAAGGAAGGAGGGGGTATAGGAAAGTTCATATGCAAAACCAAGAAATGCGCCTGCCGAGTGGACGTTCAAAGCGAGGTGTCGCTGGAGATGCTGAGTGGAAGCGGCACCTTGGACCAGGGCTGCAATATTGGATTTTAGGCTAAAGGTAATTCTTTTTATCTAAACAAAGGTTCCTGATTATGAGGTTCTTCCCTGAACTGTGCATAATTGTACAGAACGCTCTTCCAGCATAACGTTGCCCCTGTGGACCAAGCAAGCTCCCTGAAGACATGGTTGTTGATGTTAAGGTTGGTAATAAGATCTTGAGGGTCCTGCACAGAGCTCTGACCTCCTTAACCCTACTAAACTTCGGATTAATTTGGAACTGGAGTGTTCCCAGAAGAGTGGCAATTATTAGAACAGGGAAAGGGGAATAAATGGATCTTGAACTGACTCCTTGCAATGTATCCAGTCCTATACAGGTATGAACTAAAATCTTTAAAATGCTCTCTGACTGGTAGCTTTGTTTCGTACAAGAATAGGGTTAGGAACAGGCTAAAGAGGGCGTAAGTGAAGCGTTCGCTCAGACCTCTGCGAGTCGCCAAGTTATGCAAAAACTGGACGAAAGACAGTGTGTGTCCTTTGTTCATTTGCATAGCCAGAAACATTCAACCAAAACCTTTAAAGACAGATGAAAAGACATGGCAGTGTTTTCGACAAGCCATTTGCAGGACTTGATTGCCAATTAAGAGCTCACCAACAAACAGATCAGTCCTCAATGTGGACACAAGGTGTGAACTCACATTTTGAAAACCACTTACAATAAACAGGGTCATAGGGGAGCCTGGATCTTATACCAGGGAATTGGGCCAATCGTGTACACACCCATATCTCCTATCTATTATACATGAAGACTTTGGGAGGAAAAACACCTGGAGGAAACCCTCACAGCATGAGGAGTACATGCAAACGCAACACATGCGGGGTAAAGGTGCGAGACAAACGTGCTAACCACGAAGCCACCGTCTATAAAGCCAATTAACACAAATAAACCCATTTGGCAGAAGCGACAAAAACAAAAAAGCCACAAACAACGCACTCAATTCTCAATCAGTGAATGTGAAGACTTAATACGCTAAAACATTTCCTGGTTACACAAGTGCAATTTTTGACCACCTAGTGCACAGTTATAGAAGTGAATTATTTATATAGCACACTATCCAGTGGACCCCAGATGAGGATGTGCCCCCTTTTGAGTCCGCGGCCTCTCAAGGTTTCTTGCCTTATATAGTTTCTTCTCACCACAGTCACTTTCCTAATAGTTATGGGTGAATATTTTGTTGCTTTGTGTTGGTAAAATCACAACGTAAACAGAGTCAAAGCGGCCTCATGTCGTCCCATCCGGTTTGCACTTTGCCATCATTTGTTTTCCGACAGGACAACGACCCCCAAACACACCTCTGGGTGCAGCACTCATTTAGATGCCCCTGGTCTCCACAGTCACCCGATTGTAATCAAGGTGAGACGGTTTGTTAGGAGTTCCAGGTGACTACCTTATGAGGCTGCCTGAGAGAACGTGAAGCGGTCATCATAGTTTTGACTTCACTATTAACATACAATATTGAAAATAATAATAATAATAATAATAATAATAATAATAATAATAATAATAATTTACAGCATTATGTAATGCATTATATTGTAGATTTGTGTGAAAGGACAAATAAACTGACTTACGAATGTGCTTTCAGAACGGAACTCATTCATTAGTGGAAGACTTTTACTATCTATCAATTTATATAAATATCACACACACACACACACACACACACACACACACACACACACACACGAAGTTCATATCAAGTCAAACCAGCCTAGAAATGGTAAAGAACATAAACATGCTGAAAAAACTTTCAAATAAATAATAATAAATAAATAATTTTCTAACCAAATAACAATCTCTCAAAAATAATACAATAAAATAAGTTTGATTATAATTGTGAACACTTATTTAATGCCTCCATATTTTCCATGTGTTAAAATATTCAGGTTACCAGTGCACTTGATACTTCACCCTGACCAGACACCTGATATCTTCACTTTAATTAACTCTTATAAATATAAGCCTCTGCTTTAAGAATAAAATCATATAAAAGTAACACTCTGCTTACAGAAGTCCATATAACGAGTAACAGTGTAACACTGACCCACAGAACAGCCTCATGTCAAACACTCACCGGCTTCATAAGACCTCCAGCTTCTTCCTAACGCAGCGTCTATCCTCTGAACTTCACGTATAACCCTCAAAACCTTCCCAAAAGTGGGTTAAGTCTTTAAAATAAACTTAATATAAAGAAACCGTGGGTTATTTATGTGCTCTTGTTTCCCCTCCAGCTGCTCTGAGCGCTTCTCCAACACAGACTGAGCGAGTCCACGCTTTTTATACCAGGAGGCGGGGCTTTGGGGTAGCATCGTCCAATCAGAATCGAGGACGAGTTCCAAAAGCTTTCTTTTGTAGTAAACAAAACAAAAAACAGCACTAATATAAAAAATATTATGTATAATATATAATATATATATTTTTCATTTTAATATTATATATTATATTATTTTATTATTATATTATTAACAATTAAAATGAAAAATTATAAAAAAAATAAAATATATATATATCTTTTTTAAATAATTAATTCTATAAATAATAACGCTATTAAAAAAAAATGAAGGCAAACCCTCATCCTCCATTGCACCCAAGCACACCCAAGCAAGGGGCTGATATTTGAGTGCATTTGCCACATAGCAGCTGCTAAAGAAGGGCATCAGTTTTCACAGGCATGTCACCTTGTCACCACGAACATGCCACAACATAGAGTAAAAATCCCTCCTAACAATTAACACTAAGTGTATTTTCATTTATTAAAATTATATCTTTTTTTTATAGTCTTTTGGCATATATATATATATATATATATATATATATATATATATATATATATATATATATATATATATATATATATATATATATATGTATTAAGGTTATACAAATGGTATAAAAAAAGATCTTTGCTGTCTGTTTGAAAAAGGCATGAACACACGTAGAAATTGTATTAATGTATCTATTATATAGTATGTGGACCAGAAAATAAATTGTATGAAGTAGAAATGTGTAAAAAAAAAAATTATATTCATTATTTTTAAACTAAATTTATGATTACAATTGTAGCACCGCATTGACCAAGCGCATCTGGTGTATTATTTGTTATGTTGAATGTTTATCAGTACCATTGCATTTCATTGGCTCTGTACATGTACTTTGCACAATGGCAATGCAGTTGAATCGAATCAAATCTAATCTAATCTTGATCTAATCTAGCTTTTTGGATAAATTTGTAATTACATCATTTGTTTTGAAGACTAAGATATGAGCCCAATTTCTTTAATTGTCTATTTAAAGGCCTATTGTCAGGTTCTTCATTAACTAAATACTATTTTGTCAAAAAAATTTTAAATTAAAATACAAATAAATTCTGGTTAAAACTCTAAAGATTTGGAAAGGCAGTGACAATCAAACTTGTATGTTACCAAAGAGAAATAATAGTATTATATTCATGCCTTGGCTTAACTATTAGATATTTAAGCTATTTCTATTTAAAAAATTAGGGGTATTTGATAATCTGTAGTCCTACTGCTTGTATAAGTATTTAATTTTATTATTAAGACTTGAGTTGAATAAGTGAACTATTTCAGAAACACTAAACAGCATCTGGACCTTGTCTCTGGGTGTTAATGTGGCATGAGATGATAATAAATAAGAATTTATGAAGAACTGCTGCCATCTACAGGACAAAAAGGATTTCATGTGTTCAGAGTGTAAACCTCTAAATCAATAAATAAGTGTTTACTAGTGGAAATGTAATGCCATTCGTAGCCCGAAAACATTGTACCAAACTGTTTATATTAATTACAGTCCAAATCTATTTTCATGGTTTCTGAGTTTTACCCTCCCACAGCAACATCATGGACAAACAAACTCCACGCTGTTCCTGTAGATCTTCCACAGCAACTTCATGGGCCTCCTATTGTAAAGAACTCCACCCAGGAGTAGAAGTCAGGATGAATCAGGCAGATTTAGAAGGAAGAAAAAAGACAGGATCACTGGTACTGGTTAATTAATTATTCTTATTCAAAATAGAAATAAAATCGAGGGCTGGACAAGATACATTATTGAAATTTTTTCCTACTTTTATAGTATACAGCACACAGTTTTATTAGCCAGCTAAAGGCAGTGAGACCTCAATACCATCCTGAAGATTTTTTTAAATAAAGATGCCATAAAAGAAGCTTTTTTTGGTTCCCTGAAATCTGAAGAACATTTCAGTAAAAGGTTATTTTATAATAAAAAAGGGAAGCTGGTAGTTTAGTGGTTAAAGCTCTGGGTTCCTGAATGGAAGGTTAGAGTTCAAACCAGAGTATCACCAAGATCCACTAGTGGGCCCTTAAACAAGGCCCTTAAACCTCTTTGCTCCAGGGGTTCTGTATCATGGCTCTCAACCTGGCTTCCTAACATCACTGAAATATGCAACGAAATAATTTCACTGTGCTATAAAGTTCTTTTTATTTGGGGGAACAAAACCACTTTTTCAAAATCCCTCGAAAAAGTATGTAAAATAATGATGTGAAATATCTCATATGGAATGATGTAGTAAACAAAAACGTGTTAAACAACCCCAAATATGGTTTATATTTTTCGATTCTTCAAAGTAGCCTCCTTTTGTTTTGATGAGAGCATTACACACTCTTGGCATTCTCTCAATCCACCATATGAAGTAGTCACCTGAAATGGTTTTCAAACAATCTTGAGGAGTTACCAGAGGTGTTAAGTACTTGTTGGCTGCTTTTCCTTCACTTTCTAATCAAACTCCTCCCAGACCACACGATTATGCTGACCAGGTCATCTGATGCAGCACTCCAGCACTGTCCTTCTTGATCAATTAGCTCTTACATAACCTAGAGGTGTTTTTGGAGGGCGTGGGGGTCCTCCAACATTGTCCAGTTGGAAAACAAATTGTACAAAGTGAGAACTCGATTTTGACTCAAATTTGACCAACAGAGTCAAGTATATGCGGAGTGTACATGTGTATATAGATAGTAGACAGATATATAAGATAAACTAGGATATGCTATGAATTTAGAATTATCCTTCTAAAAATGAATTGAATTATACAGTACTCTATAAAATCAGTATACTGAGGTGATATAAGTATTATATATCTTCAGCTCAAACACTGAGGTGATGCTTTGAAGAAAACCAAGAATGCTGCTCTGTCACTTTAATAACAGAGGCATTTAGAAAGCCAAGAAAGTTCTTTCTTTTTTTTTTTTGCCCCAGCTCTTTTTTTTCCACCCCTTTCGTCAGTTTCCCTTTAGTCTGCTCTCTGAGGTCAGACTGGAAAAGACTCTCAACTACAGCACACACCACCATGCTGCTCATGACCCTCATGTCTCTCTGGATTAGCCTCGTCAGGGCAGATCAGAGGAGACCCTCAGACCTCGACGAGACCCTGGGGAAACATGAGGCTCTGGGACAATTATCTTTAAATGAAATGTTCAGAGAGGTGGAAAAGCTGATGGAGGACACGCAGCAGAAACTAGAAGAGGCTGTGCACCAGGTAGGACACTTTCAATCTTTTTCCAGCCAGGACAAAGCAAGTTCTCGTTCATTCACAACTCCTGAGGTGGAAGAACCTGAGGCTCTGGAGCTTCAGATTGTGTACTTGCTGTAGTTTTTCCATACAATAGATAGAAATTTGTTTCTGTATTTCAGGCTTCTGGTTAGAATTTTCTGGTTACAATTTACAATTGTAAATTAGCTCCGCCCACACCTAGAAAAAAAAAGCGTGTGAAGTGACTTTCAGGGAGGAGCAAGACTTGTCAAAGATCGCTGATGGCGATTAAATGCTTTTCTTTTTTAATCTATGACGTAATAATTTACAGTTTTTTACCGTTTTTTTTTTTTTTTTGCTTTTTAGCATTTCTCGAATCATTCTAAATATTTATTATATTATAAATTCATGCAGCATTTAATTTTTTTTTAAGTATAAGCTTCATTATATCCATGATATTTAGATGGCGAATGAGACGTCCAGATCTTTTTATGGACACCGTCTGCCTTTTCGACATTCATCTTCTGATGGGACCAGAGACATGGTGGGTTTCACTCCCTCACACACAGAACTGACAGAAAGAAATCACTAAATATAAATGTTTACAAATGTAAACAAATAAAATGTTGATTTGAACTGAATTGATCATGTAGACGGTCAGGAAACAAAGCAAACTGTCGATAGGGTGAAACTTTCTGTGAGGATTTAATTAACATTTACGAAAGGAGTCTCTAATTTTAGGTTACAAACTATGAGTCATTTCGAGTAGTGGAATTTGATGAAACCCCCAAACACACACACACACACACACACACACACACACACACACACACACACACACACACACACACACAGGTGCACACAAACGTGTCAAAACCCTCAACTATAGATTGGTTTGAGAGATTTGAAAATTTTAAATTGAAATTTGAAAATTTTGAGATGATTTTGATGTTGGTTCTTCTGTAGGACTCTGAAAGTTCGTCAGGAGATACATTTTCTTTCACACCGCTCATTCAGGAGAGCCGTTGGAACGAAGTGGACCATGTGAGCACACACACACACACACACACACACACACACACACACACACACACACACACACAAAACCTTACATTAACAATAATTTAAATGTTTGTCTTCCAGGCTATAAAACAAGTTCATTCATACAAACAATGCCATTATTAATGACACCCACCCACATAATACACAAAAGTACACAAGTATTGGGACACCTGCCTTCTCCAGCCATACGTGGATCTTTTCAAATTGTTACCACAAAGTTGGAGGCACCCGATTGTATACGACGTCTTTGGACGTGGTGGATTTACGGGTTGGAGTGGAAGATCTCCTGCTATAGGTCTATAAACCCTATTGAACATCTTTGGGATGAACGTGAACAATGACTGCACCTCAGTCCTTCTTGTGGCTGAATGAGCTGAAATCTCCATCAAATCTATGTCATATACATACTCACCCCTCCCTGCCTTATTCT
This sequence comes from Silurus meridionalis, assembly GCF_014805685.1. Lineage (NCBI taxonomy): Eukaryota > Metazoa > Chordata > Actinopteri > Siluriformes > Siluridae > Silurus > Silurus meridionalis. Next base: position 25,297,302 of record NC_060888.1, on the reverse strand, counting down.
TATATATATATATATATATATATATATATATATATATATATATATATTTGTATTTTATCCTTATTTTTTATACTTTTTCATTATACTTTTTATACTTCTATACTCTATTTTATATACTATTTCTATTAACACGTTGGACTGGTGTAATAATACATTTCACTACATGCCGTACTCTGTAGGATTGTAGAATCTGTAATAGGATTTGAAATCTAGTGGAACATCTTCCCAGAGGAGTGGAGCTTATTAGGTGTCCACAAACATTTAACGATGGTGCGTATCATCGTCCTTTATTTATTTTCATATTTCTTTTGTAAGTGTCTCGGACTGCACTCATTTCCATTTCCAGACGGAGTTCGATTAAGTAATCAGCGGATGAAGCAGATGGCACATGTTCGACGCTCGATCCACTTTCCTGTCACGACTTGCACAATAACAAAGTGCTACATGACTCACACGGCCTCTGATTCAACATTTCCCCAGGTTTTGCTGTTTTTTTTTTTTTTTTTTGCTTGTAAACTCGAGCTTTTTTTAACCCTTGGGACAGACTGGAAAATAGTTTTACTGCTGTAACTGTAGACTCCAGACGCTTTAATAGCTTACTAGCCACTGCCTGTATTTACACCCACCCACGTGCACTCAAGATGAAGTCAACTTTTCAACAAAACTAATTAGACATGATATGAATCTAAACCACTCCATGTGTCTCTGTGTTATTAGCAATGACGCTGTCTGGAGCCAGAGAGAACGTTAGCAGGGGTTTACCACCACACCCTGGTCACTAGTTTGCCATTAGCAGTGGTGGTGTGGTCAATCGCTGGCACTTGAGCTGAACTATACTGTGATTAGGCAGACTGGAAGGAATGTGTGGCGAAGGGATGACGCGTGGCACGAAAAAATACCACCACTGGATCTCAGCTTTAGCATAGCGCTAAGTAGCAACCCGTTGTTAAGCGGTTTCGAGGAAATGGTGGCGTTTGGGAAAACAGCTGGCTACTGTATATTCTCTGGGGGTGCAAAACCCTTCATACGCTGCTCCATGATAATTGGAAGTGATGGCAATCTGATTGGTTGATGTGATCTGATAAAAACTTCTAAAGGACCAGAAGATTCAAACCTGATTTTAAGATTCAGAGTTTTCTGTATTAATCTGGATTCCAGCATGCACAAAGCCATCTCCATGAAGATACAATATGAGTTGGAGTGGAAGATCTCCTGCTATCTTTGACCTCAAACCAACTGAAGACCTTTGGAATGAATGTGAACACTGACTGCACCTCCAGACCTCCTCACCTAAATCACTACCTGACACCCTTGTATCTCAATGAACATAAATCTCCACAAAATCTAGTGAAACATCTTCCCAGAAGAGGAAATTGTGACTAAATGTGGAATGGGATGAGACCTTATGGTCAGATGTCTTCAAACATTTGTCCATCTAGTGTACGTGTGTGGTAGTGACATGCAGGAAATGTTTCTAAAAGTCTCCCACGCTGGTCTGCGCTCTCCAGCAGAGCTTTGATCTCGAGTGTTTGATGAGGTAACAAGGGCAGAGCAGATCTTTCCTCTGACTGCTTCCTACTTACATGAAACCTCCAGCTAATGAAGCACTGGAGTTGAAATGCTCCACAGCACTGCATAAACAAGACACAGGATTTGCTGCATAACATGGAGGCACGTTCCTTAGATTTAAGGATTTAATCTTTCCAGCTTTCCAGATCTGCCTGAGTCATCCTGGATGAAGTTCTCTTCGATTGGAAACCAAAAGATCCAAAGGTTCAGCCTAAAGATCCATGGGACACAATGGCTTGGGGCTGCAACTGCCATGTACAGTTTTACACTGGAGTCTTTATTATTAAACATTCGGTGTCACCTTTTATTTTTGAGTTTGGTTCCTCTCAAGGTTCCTTCTTCATACTATCTCAGGGAGCTTTTCCTTTCCACTGTCACCACTGGGCCAAAAGATTAGGAACAAATGTATGATGATTTGGGACAATTGTTAAAAGCAGTGAAAAAATCGAGACACAAGCTCGAAGATACAAACCCCAAATGGTTTGCTTTACGTTCTTGATGGAACCGTGAACCACCTAAAACAAAAACTCCAACGAAATGAATGAATTCTTTCAAAGACATCATGATAATCACAGCTTCTAAGTGTTCACAGCTGCGCAGCCTCGTTGGCCATGATGTCGGGGTTTTCCCATAATGCTTTGCTTTTTAAAACTGAGCAATTATACGTACAGTGAAAGTACAGATGTTTTCAAAACTATACAAATACAAGCTAAAGTAAAAAAAAAGCAAAAAGAAAGCAAGTAAATGTATTTAAAGGAATGAGAAAAGTCTTTAAATGTCTTATTCTACTCAAGTTATTTATACCCCTAATATCAGGGGGCTAAAAGGGAAAACTCTGTGAATTTGTTAAGCTACATTGACAAAAGTATTGGGACACCTGACACTTCTGCAGCTATATTTGGTTCTTCTCCAAAATTGTTACCACAGGCACTTGATTGCATTGGATGTGGTGAAATTGAGGTTTCCCTTCACTTGAACTAGGAGACTCAAACCTGTTTCAGCATGACAATGCTCCTGTGCACAAAGCCGGCTCCATCAAGATATGCTTTTACATGGTTTGGCATGAAGATCTCCTGCTATAGAGCTGCACCCCAGGCCTCCTCACCTACAACAGAACCTTTCCTAAAATGTATTAAAATGATCACGAAAATCTCCACAAATTTTAGTGGATCATCTTCCCAGAAGAATGGAGCTCATTCAAAGAGCAAATGGGGACCAAATTTATTTATAACCCCAATAAACTCAAATCCATTCAGCTGGCTTATAACAGATATTATGACATGTATATCGGATGATATAATCTGACAGGAAATGACATCACTGACACATTTGTGATATAATTCTGTCAGCTTTATGGCACGAGGTTTATATAAAGTGTTGAAGTTGTAAAAATTGATTGTTTTTCCTTTAACAGAAGTAGAGTAGTAGCGCTGTTCCTTTTTTTTCTTTTTCGGGTGGAGAATTAATCTTTTGGAATTTCCTGGTCTGGGAGTGTAAACACACTCACACACGCACGTGTAAAAACACATACAGACACACACACACACACACACACACACACACACACAACAACACACACACACGCTTCAGCATTTTTTTTTTTTTTACTGAATGTTTCCTAGCCACTTTGACATGAGATTATCATTATATTTTACTGTATTTAGCCTAGGAAAATAGTGTGTTATTTTCTCTCTCTCTCTCTCTCTCTCACACACACACTCGCACACACACACCCCAAATCAGTCTTCATGGAACCAACAACAAAAAAAGAGAGCCTATTATTTACTCCTCCTTAATGTCTTTCCCTTCAAGTGCCAAAAATTCTGTCTCTCTAGTCTTATTAACTTTCCCTCTTACAAAGCCAAGGAAACATAATGAAATGCCCTCTAGGATTCTTCTCCATGCAAGGAAACAAAATTAGGTACCCTCTATGGTTCCATTACATGCAAGGAAACACAAAGATGTGCCCTCTGGGGTTCTCCAAGTGCAAAATAAGGTGTCCTCTAGAGTCTAGGATTCCCCAAGTGCAAGGAGAAACAATGAACTGCCCTCTAGGTTTCCTTTACATGCAATAAAACACAATAAACTGCCCTCTAGTGTTCTCCAAGAGCAGGAAAACAAAATTAAGTGTCCTCTAGAGTTCCCTCTAGAGTCTTTTACACCAGTGGTCCCCAACCCCCGGGTCAATCGGTACCGGGCCGCACAGAAAGAATAAATACCTTACATTATTTCCGTTTTATTTCTTATCTGATTCTGGTTTTGTTTTTCTCCTCCACATCTGTCTATGACTCACTCTTGATGCATGTCATGATGCCTCGGTCACATGTCTTACGAGTAAAACGAACAAACAACAACACAGTGGATTCACGTTTATTATTATATTTAGTAAAAAGAACAGTTTTTATGGTCGTATCATTTTATTTTGTTGTATTTATCCGCCACACCTTAAAGGCCGGTCCGTGAAAATATTGTCCGACATGAATGGTGCAAAAAAGTTTGTGGACCTCTGCTCTAGAATTCCCTAAGAACTTAAAAAAAAAGAAAAATGAGGATGAGGATGCCCCTTTCATGGAGGATATTAAAACAAGCTTTATAAGATTCCTTTCATGTAAAAAATGGAACAAAGTGCCTCCTAGGTGATTTTTGGTGAAAGAAAATGTGCCTCTGGTTTGTCAATTATAGTAGAAAAAGAATCAGGTGCCTGCAGTATTTTATATGCCTATTTTGCCCTCTGCCCCTCAGAAAGCCGCCGCCTTCACCTGCATGAAGACATACTATATGAGGTAACAATAACAGTGTGTGTGTGTGTGTGCAGGAGTGTCTGATTGATGAAGACTGTGAGGAGAACAGTTACTGTCTCTACAACATCAGCAGCTCCAAATGCGTCTTGTGTAAATCAACGAACATGGTGAGGAAGTTCTCTTTAAGCTGAGCTCATGGTGATCTCAGAGTGGTGAGTGAAGACATTCTCCCACTCAGGTGTTCCTCTGATGACACCCTTCATCATGTTTGCAGGAGTGTGTGAAGGATGAGGAGTGCTGTGGAGAACAGCTGTGTGTGTGGGGCGTGTGCACACAGAACAAAACCCGAGGAGATTCAGGGACCATCTGTCAGTACCAGAGCGACTGCAGTCACCTGCATTGCTGCGCCGTACACAAAGGTACCACAGGGGTCCTCGTTCAGGGTTTCCACACAGGGTTCTCGTTCAGAGTTTCCACACAGGGTCCTCCTTCAGGGTTTCCACACAGAGGTCTCACACAGGGTCCTCATTCAGGGTTTCCACATAGGAATCTCATGCAGGGTTTCCAGACTTTGGTCTCATCCGGGGTTCCCACACAGGGGTTTCCACACAGGGGTTTCCACACAGGGTCCTCCGTCATTGTTTCCACACAGGGTCCTCCTTCAGGGTTTCCACATGGGGTCCTCATTCAGGGTTTCCACACAGAAATCTCATGCAGGGATTCCAGACTTTGGTCTCCTGGGTTTCCACACAGGGGTCTCCCACAGGGATTCCATGCAGGGTTTCCATGCAGAAAATCCACACAGAGGACAAGGAATGATGAAAAAGGAAAAAGTGAAGGAAAAGAAAAGATGTAAGAGAGGAAGCAAGGATGTGAGAAAGGATAAAAGAAGGAGGAAGAGAAATAAGGGGAAAAAAGAAGGGGTGAAGAAAAAAGAAAAGAAGGTAGAAAAAAAGAGAAGGAAAAGAAAGGATGTACGGGAGGAAACAAAGACAAAAGATTGAACGGAAGGAAGAACAGAAGGAATGAAGGACAGTTTGAAACATAGAAAAACTAAACAAATAGGATAAAGACTGAAAGAAAAAACGAGAAAACAAATGTATAGACAGAAACTTTGATGATGTTTCATAGTTTGAACATATTCTTAATAAATCACTTCTCTGTGTGTGTGTGTGTGTGCGTGTGTGTGTGTGTGCAGCGTTGCTGTATCCGGTGTGCAGGCCACGGCCTGTAGAGGGTCAGATCTGCCACGAGCAGCCAAACGAGCTGCTGGAGCTGCTAATGTGGGATGACGAGGCTCCTCATGAACACTGCCAATGTGCTGCAGGCCTGAAGTGTCAGCAACTTGGGTAAGTACACACACACACACACACACACACACACACACACACACACACACACACACACACACGCACACTGTATATAGACGTGTACTATTGGAAGTCTTGCAGCACCATCTAGTGGTGTACAGCTCTATTGCACCACCTGGTATATTTTAGGAAATACAAAGTAAAAGCATTAAAACTCTATATTTTTTTTTTTTTTAAATGCTCATAAAACGTACTTTTTTCAGGATAGCCTTTATATGATAAATTTTTATGATGTAGTCTGTGATGTTTATTAATTTTTTTATTACTATTATTTATTATAATATTTTACTTTTTATTTTATTTCTTTCTCTATGCTTGGAAAGCGCTTTTAGATGTAACTTTTAAAGGTGCTATATAAAATGAAGATATAATTTCTAACCATTTAAAAAAATAAAAAGAAACATTATAATTATTAAATATTATTATTATATACACACAGTGTTACTCCATTAGAAATCTATGGCCTCTATAAAATTGGAAAAAAAGAGAATATATATAAATATTTTTTAACAAAATTTCAATATATTGTACATCTATCGAATTTTTGTTTTCCAGCCAAGAGTCCCTGTGCCTGATAAAGAGGAGCTCATCCAGAGCCACAAGCCCAAGAGACTCACATTAACCCTAATAAAGAGGAAAGACAGCGACCGGCCCACCAATCCAATCTGTTTGTCCTGTAATATTACACATTTATAACGTTTATAACGTGTGCGTATAAATGCGTTTGAATTACGTTCAGTCACCTGCAATACGCATGTATTATACAACTTAATTTATTTACTCAAAGAAACCAGAATAACCAATAAACGGCTCATTACATGACCCTGAAAAGTTGCTGTACACCCCCATGCTTTACAAAGAATCATAATAAATAATAATTAAATAATACACTCTATAGACACCTGACTATAAGATTAGTATGTGCTCCTTTACTAGATTTTGGGGAGATTTGTTCTCATTCAGATACCAGTGTGTTAGTAAAGTCTGGTACTGATGGAAGTAAGATGAAGAGGCCTCCATCTCATTCTACCAAAGATCCAGACAACCTATAAGATTGTGCCTTAAAAATGTAAGGTATCAGTTTGAGGACGAAGCAGATACGGCTGGAAAAGTCAGGTGTCCCAATACTTTAGGCCATACAGTGTAGATTTATATCTCTAGATGCTTCCTTGTGTTTTTTTTTTTTTACTATAATACACTGATCAGGCGTAACATTGTGACCACCTGCCGATTATTGTGTTGGTCCCCTTTTTTCTGCCAAAACACTTCTGACCATTCGAGCATCAATATTTAAAGTTCTTCTCAGTTTGAGCTACAGGAGCTTGTCTGTTGGATCGGACCACACGGACCAGCTTTCGCTTCCTACGTACATCAATGAGCCTCAACACCCACGAAACTGTCGCCGGTTCACCACTGTTCCTTCCTTGGAGCACTTTTGATAGACACTGCAGACCAGGAACATGCAGATGCTCTGACCCAGACGTCTAGACGTCTCCATGCTGAGATATATCGGGATAGATCAGTGCTATTCACTTCACCCATCCTGTCCATTCGTGTCCACCTGGTCATAAAATTATGTACAATGTTTAAAAAAAGAATCCCATACTAATCTCAGGGTCGGGTGTCCACAAACATGTATGTATTATTTACACCATTATACACAGATGCTGTTGGTTTTGATGTTTTTATTCAAATATTTGTTAGTTCTTCACTTTTCTGTTACATTGTTTAAACCCTCAATCCACTAGAGGTCAGTGTTATCTAACCCGATACACACATACGGCATTTGGCAGGTACACAAGGCTCGGATTGAATCCCGCTGAAGCATGTGAAGCACATGACCGATCAACTCGCCGGTATCTATTCCAGTCACGGCACTTTCAGTATCTCACGCTGTACTGTTTCCAAAATCAGAACTCTATTAAAAGCATTTTTTTTTTCTTTCCAAGGACCGGATTCAACACACGACAGGCCCAATTCACGTCTTTAATTTATTCCATTTTTATTTTACAAATACAAGGCACCCATTGTATTCTCCCCCATCGACATCAACTGTGGCATTTAATAATTCTCAGAGGAAACAATAAAAAAAAAAATAGCCTGATCAAGAGTATCAGGAGGAGAAGGATAGATTATTTCTTTTTTTTGACGTGAGGTTCAGGGGGAAAAGCGTACAGCACGGAGGTAAGGCAGAACAGGGTGATGAGTGTGTGTTGGCTTGGTCGAGGCCTCGGGATCAGATGTGCTTCAGCAGCAGGAGGGCGAGAGCTGTGAGAAGATCGCCGCTGTGAGACGGCCTTTGAAACGAGGACGCGACCCGAGCGACGGGGAAAGAGCGATGGTGGATTATCCTACAGGAATTTCACTCGACGTGGATTTGTTTGGATTCGGAAAATTTTTTTTTTCTGCACTCGTTATAAAGTTTACATTCGTCACAACGTAATATTTCTTCCCATCCTAATCTACATTTATGGCATGTGGCAGATGCCCTTATCCACTTGTCTCATTCATACAACTGAGCAGCAATGGGGTTAAGGGCCATGTTCAGGGGCCCAGAAGATGCTCTACCTAATGCATCAGCCAAAGACACATTTTTGTGAAGAACAAATAAAATGTCCTTAACGTCCTATAATGTCCTTATCTTCCTATAATATCTCAATAGTTTTTTCCTTTAAGAGATATATACTGTATGAGCAAAAGTATTGGGACACCACTGGGCTCAGCCGTGTTACTTTGCTCAATGGGCCCATGAGTGGCAGCTTGTCGATGCGGGGTTTTGAACCACCGCCCTTCCGATCAGTAAACCAAAAACCTTAACCACTGAGCTTCCACCTTTTCCTAATACCCACATGTTCATCCTAGCGTGATACTATAATTACTGGTAATTCCTGTACAGCAGACACGGCACATGAGCAGGGTGTTAGTAATGTCAAGATGTAGGTGAGGTGAGACGGCCTGGAGTTCAATAGGTTTTAAGCTCTACAGCAGGAGATCTTTAACTCCAATCCATGTAAAGCATATCTTCATTGAGCTAACTTTGTGCACTGTCGCACGGGAACAGGTTTTGGTCTCTTAGTTGAAAATTTCATTCGACTGCATCCAAAGACAAGTTTGTAGTAACAGATTGGGGAGAACCATCGATGGCTGGAAAAGTCGTGTCCCAATACTTTTGTCCTTATAAAGTGGCAATAAATGGTTCAAATCGATGATGTGATGCAAGTCTGGAGAACGTGTGGTCAAACAGGAGGCGGTGAACCACCTCGAGGTCATCATCGGGTTTCTCCATAATGGTGAGAAATTGATGTCAGTGTTCATTTGAAATGCAGATGCATTTCAGAAGCACTTTCCATCTCTCGCTCTCGTCCTCACAGTTGGAGGTCAGGTTTCCTAATTATTATATAAAATGCTCAGGTCAAAAAACCCGAATTTTTTATTTCCTCTGGCTGTGAATTAATGTTTGTTAGTAGCTGCGTATCGCTCAATAAAAAAAAAAATTGATTTCTGACCCGCTTTCAAAAGTAACGGCACCCTACGAATCTACGCTCCAGGTGTAATTCCTCTTGAGCTCGGGCCTGACTGTCGCAGTGTTTCCCCAGCTGCTGTTATGAAAAAGCAAACATTCTACAAACGGCAGGAATATCGACGGGAGCTTTAATTTTGCGAGACGGAAAGCACCAAGCTCAAACTTTGGCCAGACTTCGTTACGGCGATCTTCGGGCCGGCTTCTGTTCGAGAGAAACCTGAGCCCGGGCCCAGTAAGGTGAAACGTGCGTAAACGGAGTAAACTGTGCGTTAAGAGTTCCTGAAGTCTGTTTACTTCATAAGTAAATCGGCCCTGACTCTAGAAATGCTCGGTATTCAAATCGAAGCGATACACGAAAACTTAAAAAAAAAAAATAAAATTTATTGTTTTGCGTCCATAAATTGAGCAGTTGGGCGATTTGGATCGTGAACATTCTGGAAAGAAGAAAAAAAGGTTCCGTAAATCACACTACCCATTTCACAGCGCTGAGAAAAAGTCACGTGATTAAATGCTGGACAAAAATATAGTCGTATATAAGATGTAATGATTAGTAATTCCAGGTATCTACATATTTGAATGAATGAAACCGGAACTATAGGTTGTGTGTGTGTATATATATATATATATATATATATATATATATATACACACACACACACACACACACACACACACAATGTGTGTGTGTGTGTGTGTGGTCTGTGGTCAGGTAGAGCTTCCTGTATCATCATCATCATGGAAATGTATTATGGGTAAATGCAAAATGAGTGTGTGTGTGTGTGTGTGTGTGTGTGTGTGTGTGTGTGTGTGTGTGTGTGTGCGCGCGTGCGAGTCTGTGTGAAAGAGCAACGAGAGTTACCTACATCACCATCACAACCTTTTCAAATAGTTATAAATAACTTAATGATTAAAAAAAAAAAAAGAAGTTAATTAACCAGGCGAGGTAATCTGACTTAAAGAGCGTATCATAAAACAGGAAATATGCACCGAGCAGTGAACTAGACATCGCGTCCCTATTTTCCCGCCTTGGGCTTGATTCGGCGTGGGGGACGGAGGGGGACGGAGGGTAGGGGGCTGGCGTGCCACCGTAATCTCTGACGGAGAATCGTTTACAGCGCACGGCCTGGTCTCGGACCCTGTCGCGCCCTGTTTTCTACGAAGCAAGTCATTAGTATCTGACCCTAACCGGGGCGCTCTGGAGTGTATGCATAGCTATTGTAGAAAATAGAGAGAAGACGAAAGAAGGAGAGAAGGGAGTACGGGACAGAGGGAGAGGATGAGAAAGAGAAGGAGGTTCAGTATCTCATAGTGCTGGATGCCCTGAAGTAGGACAGGAACTTGAAGCACAGGTTGACCACGAAGTACCAGATGTTGCGCGCCATCTGCGAGCGTGCGATGAACACGCGCCAGATCAAGACCACCAGGACCGTGTTGAAGACGTAGCGAATGTTGCGCAACCTGGAGGGAAAAAAAAAACAAAAAAAATGATGATTTTACAGAAATGCTGATTAAGAAAAACATTGTTTATTGATTATTATTCTTATCGGTAGTTTACAGTTACTAAGTAAATGAACTTCGTTACTGTAATTAAGTAGCTTTTTCGCGTATCTGTACTTGTACTGTATGGTCATAGAAATCCACCAATCAGGTTTGAGCGTGCGCATCCGAAGACGTCCAATACAATCGTTTGCCTCCAAACTTTGTGGTAACAAAAAGAACTGCATATGGTCTGGAAAATTCAGGTGTGCCAATACTTTTGTCTATAGAGTGTATACTGACAAGAGACAGAACACTGTGTACTGTACAAGACAAGTTCCTATTAATCAGCAACTTCTGAATAGAACTGTGCCAAGACTTTATGGATTACGCATTACTTTAAAAGCTACAGCAGGCTATTAGGAACAGCTCGGGTTACTTTAGCTGAAAGTAGAGGCCGCTGAGGGAACACTTATTTTACATGATGGAGCAGTCACATATTTCATGCTTATTTATTTGATACGCTTCGTAATTGATTGGAGCTGTTGCTCTGAAGCGGAACATCCGCAGTCGATGCTTTTGAAGCAATAGGAGTCGGGATGTAATCCGCGGTTCTGTTTAGACGCCCGGAAACAACACGTTTTCTTTTTTTTTTTTGTAGCGGGAAATGAAATCGATCGAAATGGAAAGAGCTGAAAAGAGGAGAAAGAGGCTGACCTCGGCAAAAAGTATTGAAGAAGAAGAAGGAAAAAAAACCCTTAAAAATGTATAAAATCAACTAAAAACTTAATTTAAAAAAAAATTTAAAAAGCGAAATAATAATAAAAAAAAAGACATTACAATCTTTAGTCTCATTTGTATTAGTTAAAATATATAAATTAATGTAAAAAAGCTTAAATAAGAAAAAAAAAAGGGAAAAAAAATTCATAAAATTAAAAAAAAGGGGGGAAAATGCATTGAGGCCACCATGTAATTATTTTTTTTTAAGCATAAATATATATGCATAAATATATATTATACATATATTAAAATTTATAAAAATTCATATATGTATAATATATATTTATGCATTTGTTATATATATATATTTTATATATAAAATTTAATATATGTATAATATATATTTATGCATTTTTATAATTTATATATATATAATTTATATATATTATAAAAAAAATATATTATACATAAATTTTTATATATTTCTATCTTTTATACTTTTCATTTATCTACTTCATTTAATTTTCTCTATTTTATTTGTAAAAATATTTTTAGATCCTTAAACTCTATTCCTTTTGTACTTAAATGCTGGACCTTCATATAAAGCATTTCACTGCATGTTGTACTATGTACGTATGTGATGAATAAAATGTGAAATTTGAATTTTAATGTACTACAAATACAAATATGCATTTTTGTAAAACTGTTTCCCATTAAAAAAAAGTCATGTATTGGAGTGCAGAGTATAAATTAAACAATATATATAAAATTGTTGAGCAATAGACGTGTATTGTATTAGAGGCAACATGAGATTGCTTATAGGGGTTTATTAGGTGTCGAGGTCATTTTTAAAAGGTTTATTCGACTTTTTATGAATCTTGATCCTACAGACTGAAAAATCCCAAGTTTGAATCATGAGGATTCTACAAACTGGTTAGGAAAATGGGCTGTGCCCTTTAAATGGGAGGGGCATAATCTGTCTGTTTAGCCAATCAAATTCCGGCTATCTGTGGGCTCAAATATGCAGAATAGGGCAGATGGCGTATTCCTGAGGGAGTCTGTGAAGCAGCACGAGGAGAAGTGAATAACTGGCTTCATGTGTTTAATAGGATGCATGTGCCAGACTTCACCCTCGCTTGCTGTCATATGATCAGGAAATCTCTGACTGGTGAGTGAACTCTGTCTGATCCTCATTTGAACAGTTACTGATGCAGTGGTGTCTTCTAAGTGGACTTGCTGTGACTCATGCTCACTTGTTGAGGTGTTTGCGTGCAGCAGGGAGGCCTGATAACTCCTCGTTCAGCACATACTGCTTCGTTCCCATGCAGTAATTCTCCATATATTCGGCCCAGTGCAACTGTCTGACGTCAAAGTTGAACACCTGCGCAGGAAGTAAAAAAAAAAAAAAAATAGGTCAAACCAATTTTCGTGCGTCAGTAAGGGTACAAATTAAATACGCAAAAAAAACCTTGGTCCTCAGCAGGTCCGAAGGATGTTTATGGTCTCCTGATACTTAAAAATTCAAAAGGTGGCGTTTTCCATGTTTCATACTGCTGCAATTTCATGTGAGAATAATCTTGTTTTTTTTAATTACATCTATAAATAGCAGAAGTGTCTGGTCTAAAGTGATGTTGCTACAGTAATCCCTGCTTTACCGCGGTTCGTATCTGGCGCCCCCGGTTTATCGTGGAGAGCACGACAGACCAAAAAACGTAGAGAATTGTTTTTATGGAGTAAAAATAATGAAATGTATTAATTAAAATATAATTATTATTTATAAAATTGAAGTAAAATGTTTTTACGGTACAGTACTGTAAACATAAATGGGCGGTTTTGGACGTAAACACTGCGATAAACGGGAGAAATTACTGTATTAAAAAACGGTTAACAATTTCCAATAGCTGATTACTTTCCAAAAACAGGATGTCCCATAGTGTGTTATTCCATATATCCCATAGCAATACGCCAAAAAAAATTATTGAAAGAACATAATTCTTCTGAATTTATAAAACAACTGCACAATCAGCTGGTTTCTTTTATCACTTAAGCTACAGCAGCTGTAAACAGTCATTCTATGACCAGCCTCTTTTTATTCGTTTAAAGTCAGTAAGCCATAAAAACGCAGCTCATTATTTTACAACTAGAGTTACAGCTCTACCTCTGTCTTTTATAAAGCCGTCTGACCAATCAGATTTGAGTATTCAACATTCGAAACTATATATTTAAATACATACAAAACTGCAGTCTATACACAGTGTAACATTGTGCAACACCCAACACAATATGCCATTTGATGTCCGTGTGTGTGTGTGTGTGTGTGTGTGTGTGTGGAATGTCTGTGGTGAATAAGACCTGAATGGAGGCTTTGTACACACAGAGCTGAAGCAACATGCTTTAAATTCCATAAGAGAATGAGTGTGTGTGTGTGTGTGTGTGTGTGTGCGTGTGTGCGTGCACCTTCTTATCCTCAGCTCCAAGCTGGTTCATGAGCATGGTGACGTTGTCCGTGTTCCACTCCCATGAGTGGCTGGTGAAATACTCCAGCACCATCATGGCCTTGTGAAGGCGTGTGATCGTCTTCATCATCCTGCATCACCAGGGAAACAGCTTTAGAAGACAAAGACAATGATTCCTGCACCAAGAGCGAACCCCAGGTAGCTATGCGGATTATAAAATGGCCTGGTTAATGACATGCTGCACCGGGGGCCTTGTGGTAAAAGTGCTGTGTTTCGGCATTACGGCGATACGCTGAACATTCTCCAAATCGAGGGAACAACCAAGCAGCTGATTCGATGAAACAACAGTTCGGTTCAGTTTTCAGAGCGTCATATTGATTGAGGCGATGATGGAACAGATCAGTCTCGCGGACTGGGGGCGATTGAGTGGTCTTGGAAAGAACCTGGGTTTGGAAGTTTTCATATTTATCTAAAACCAATGAAAATATCCGGATCATATTTCATGGTCCGTATTCCTTCTAAACGTTCCATTATATTAGAAAGAGAATATGAAAGACATTTTCCCGTTTTTCTTCGTGGATGCACGGAAAAGAAAATCGAAGGGAAGCAGATGTGGGGAAAAAAAGCTTATACTGTCTATAGAGGTATATGCACCTAATACATTTCTTTTATTAGGCATGATCTAATTAACAGGGATTTTGATCGTACCAATTATCGACAATATTTGTTGAAAATTGTTTTTAATGACAACACGAACATATGCATATGGGCCGCCAACAACCAGAATCCACGATGACATAAAGCCTATTTACACCCAATCTGCACTTTCACTTGCACCTCAAAGAGTTCTCCTCTCATAGCAAACAATTAGAAAGAAAATACATTAAGCCACATTCAGCATTAGGACAGCGATACTACAATATCAAATTCAGAATATGAAAAGAAGACGAAAACGGCATGCAACAATCTCTACAGGGTGCAGAGTACATAAGCTCCGCCCACTTCTGCTCTCAAGCTGCTGGCCTGGCGTCACTGTCCTGAAACTGATGTGACCTATTGCTTCTTTCGTTCCACAATCAGACATAAAAAAAAAAATAATCCAATAAAAAAAATCTACAAAGAAAAAAAAATTAATCATTTTTCCAGTTCTTTTTTTTCCTCTTTGATTTTCTTTATCATGAATCCAAAAGGGAAAAATGACTTTTTTTTTTTTTATAGTTTGATTCTGGAGTATTAGAAGATACATTCCTAAAATGAATATCGAATGACCAGAAGGTACAGTGATCTTTCACGGTGAAAGACATTCGATTTTTTTCATTTATTCCATTTGTTGCTGAACCATTCATGTAGGGGAAATTTGGAAAAAATCCTCCAAATGGCCAAATTCTGACATTGCCAACATTTCTTTCTTTTCTTTCTTTCTTTCAGCTTCTCCCATTAGGGGGTCGTCACAGTGGATCATCCGTATTCATGACCCTTCCTAACGCAACCCTCCCTATTTATTCGTTCTTGGGACCGGCACTAAGAGTGCACTGGCTTGTGCAACCCTATATTTCCAGGTACTACAGGTTACTGAACTCGAGTTCTCGCATTGCATAGACTTGTTTCTTTCCTAAAAGTGATATACGAACATTTTTTGGACACCATACAGACATTAGCGTTTGTGAAAATAAAATGGCTTCTCGCCCAATAAGGCAGATCATTTTTGGGGGTCGTAGTATTTTATTGTCATTACTACAAAAAAGATTTCCTTTTTTTTTTTCAAATAGAAACCCCGACTCACGCTTTTTGGCCAATCAGAATTAAGAACTTGACAGCATTTTGGTATGATGTACACTATATTGCCAAAAGTATTGGGACGCCTGACCTTTGTGCCCTTTCCTGCCATATGTGGTTCTTTTTTTCAAACTGTTACCACCAAACTGGATGCACTCAATTGCAGAGGACATCTTTGGATGCGGGAGCATAAAATTTTGCGTTCACTTGAATTCGGAAACCCACAAACTGTTCCAGCCTGGGAATGCACAAAGTGAGCTCCTCAAAGATCTGGTTTACATGCTTTGGAGAGGAAGATCTTGAGTGGCCTGCTATAGAGCTCTGATCTCATCCCTACTGAACACCTTTGGGATGAATGTAAATGCTGACTGCACCCCAGGTTTCCTCACCTACATCAGTACTTGATTTTACTAACACCCCTGGGGCTGATGAACACATATGTCCACAAGCACTTTCCAAATTCTAGTGGCACATCTTCCCAGAAGAGTGGAGGAAACTATAAGAGTTTCCTTTGGACTAGATGTTGGATGTGATGCTCAGAAAGCACATACCGTACTCATGACCAGCTGTCACTTTTATCAAAATAGTGTATGTGCAGTGTTTTGTTAAAAATAATGAAAAGGTTTAGGTAGATATCATCTAAAGCCATTAAATTTGCATTTGAGCTTATGTTTGTATAAGATTTGGCTCGGATCAACTGCAGTACTCGCGTACCTCCAATGCCTGGTTGAAAGACCACAACTGAAGCAATGTAAATTCTTAAAAAAAAAAAAAAAAAAAAAAAAAAGTGCACGTTTTACAATGAACACATAAATCACTTGATGGGACAATATTGCTAGAGATAAAGTAACTTCTGCACCCAGGTTCCCTCTAAGATGTAATAAAGGCAAATGACGCATGCATGAAGAACATGGTTCAGTGAAACAAAAAGACGTAAGAAAAAAGAACAAATCAGATGCTTCAGACCAGAGACCATGACCGCTGATTATACAGGATTAACACTCACATTTATTTTTTTCCAGCTACCAAAACAGATGCCATGCCAATAGAGAAATATATGATCTCACTTAAAAGAACTGGACAAAAGTATCAGGACACCTGGACCTGGTCAGGGACTTTTTCAATGTGTGGTTCTTCACTAAACTGTTACCACCAAGTAGTAGGAACGTAATTGAAGAGAATGCCGTTGGGTTAGGTGGCATTAAATTATCCCTTCATTTGAACTAGGAGACCAAAATTTGTTCCAGCATGACAATGCCCTTGTAGAAGATTGGGTTGGAGTGGAAACCCAGGGTTCCTCACCTCACCTACATCAGCACCTGCCTTTACTAAAAACCCGTGTGGCTGAATGAGCACAAATCTCCACAATCTCCCTCCAAGACCTATTTGGACATAGAAGAATCTATGAACATCTTTCCAGCAGAGTGGAGCTCAATATAGCAGCAAATGAGTACTAATTGTAGAATGAGATGTTCAAAAAGCACATACCGATCTAATGACCAGGTGTCCACAAACTTTTGTCCATATAGTGTATGTTCTTGGAAAGCCAAATGAGAGATCTTTTGGTCCTCATCACTGAGGTGGCTCTGATGGATGCTACTGTTTTGGCAATAATGGCTCTCTGATATACAGGCAGAATTGCTTGATATCTGGTACCTTTCCAACGTCGGTAAACTCAAAAAGTAAAAAAATAAAAATAAAAAAAGGAGCGAAACATCATTCCCAGGTCAATCATCAAGACTTCATGGTGTGACTCAACAAATAAATCATCACATAAACAACTTGATCCATGTGCTTCCAAATTCAAAACAATTGCAGAGTAGCATAAAGTCAAGGCAAGATGTTATAATTCGATGTTCTACTCGTGATGCTGGAGCCTAAGCGGAAACCCAAAATCAGGTTGGACCTGAGAAACCATTGAGGTAAGGAACTAATAGTTTTGGCGTGAAAATTGAATATAGGTTTAGTTTAAGACGGTCACCAGGACACGATCACAATGTAAGATTTACGGTGGAACTTAAAGTAAAAGTAAAGTAGAGATACACAGCAAAATACGACTCCAGTAACATTAAACGTGTCTCTTTAAACTTTCACTTGAGTAAAAGTACAAAAGTATTTGGCTTCAAATGTACTTAAGTTTCCAAAGTACTGATTTATTATAACTATAATGTTCCTATTATCATTTTTATCACAAGACTCTTTTCTTAATCACCTCACTTGATGTAAAAAAGACTCAAATGTGACTCTCAGCACACTGATCTATTAATAGAATGATATTAATGACTCAAACACTGATTTCTATTCAAATCATCATGAGCCCAAAACCTCCTTTTGAGTTTCTTCATCATTAAATGCTCTGCTTGCTGTTGAACTGATGCTGAACTGTATGTTGGTGATAGGTAGATACACCAAGGGTACCAAGTGTTTCACCAGTTTTTATCCTCATAATTAAAAAGGAACGACTGATTTGCCAAAATGCAAAAAAATTGGACTATGTAGTGAAGTTACAGTAAAAGTCTTGCCAAATAGAAATACTTAAGTAAAGTAAAGATTTTAGTCTAGGACACTCTTATGTATGTTTTTGTCAAGTTTTAATCATTGTCTGAACAAATGTTGGTTCAGTCTGCTTTCCAAAGCTAAATCAAACAAATAACTGAACACTGAATTTGACACTCCTTCCTCTGTAACCCAGGAGGTGGAATCGCTTTTTTCATTAAACCTCAGCTTGTAAACTCAGCTGTAGTTAAATTAGACCCTTATGTATTAGTAATAGCATGATGCTGATTTACAACAAAGCACTTCTGTAAGCTGCTGTTGGGGGGAGTGTCTGACAAATACCTACTGCAAATGTTCCACCAAAAAAAAAAAAAAAGCAACCTAAGAACACATTGGAAGACTTTTGAAACTGCCAACCCCAGTGGAATACCTCTTCACACTTGGAAGTCTGATTTGGAAGTACATGACATTGTGCCAACATGGAGAGTGAATGAATGACATTTATATATTCTGACAATCGAAAATGAAAAAGTTTTTATTTGTTTTCAATTGAAGATTGGATCGCTAAGGATAGCTGGCTAGCTTCTTGCTAGTTTATTGACTTTGTTTCTCAAACAATGCACACAAAAACAAGCTTTTATGAAGTTGTCCAACTGCGAGTTAAGTCGAATGAAACCTGACGGTATTTGCTGAATGGGTTATCCCTAAACCGCCGATGACTCCAGCACCACGATGTATAGTTTTGAGTAAAACATCATTAAAATAACACCACTTACCTTGACCTTAACACTACTAATTTAGGATGAACGAGATTCAACCAAAAACCTTAAATTTCAAATATTTACCATCAACTTCCCTTGGATTGCTTGAAACCGAGCAGACAGAAAACCAGGACGCCGGCGAAACCATGCCTCGCACAACATGCAAGAAGCCTTTGGGAGGGGATAAAAAAACAGAGGTGGTCCGAGGGGCGTGGCTTTGTGGACCTTACCTAGGCTTCTGCCCTGTGAGCCACAGATAAGCGTCGTAGAGCAGCGCGGGAATGGTGTGGCTCACCGTCGTCCAGTATTGATTGGTAAACGGGTTGGAACGCAGGTTAACATTGGGCCGCCTGAACGCCTGCTCTAAAGGGTTCGTCTTGAACGTCATGTTTATACAGTATTCTGCAGGGAGGCATACACGCATAGAGACACAGAAACAGGACAAACGGTTTAGACCGGACCGAGAGCCGCAGAACGGGACAGAGAGAGAATGAGAGACAAGAGAGAAGTGACAAGTGTGTGAGAGAGAAAGAGAGAGAGAGAGAGAGAGAGAGAGAGAGAGAGAGAGAGAGAGAGAGAGAGAGAGAGATTGCAGAATCCAGCAGGTACTGTCTGGCTTATGCATTCTCCCCAGGTCTGCAGTAAGCAACGACAAGACATGTGTGGTTAGACTGAGCACGAGGGGAGGCGGGGATCGAGACAGATAGACGGCCGGCCGGACGGGCGAAGCGGTTTACCTGGGCTCCCGTCCCGTTATCCTGAGGAAGAGATCATAGAGGAATGCTGGCGCCTTGTGGCTCACAGCAATCCAGTACTGATTGATTAGATGATTGGATGTGAGATTTACATTGGGCCGTCTGATAGCTTGCTCGAGGGGGTTCCTCTTGAAAGTGGATATAACATGGTATTCTAAGAGACAAAAGTGAGGATTCAAGTGGGTAAACCTTGCACAGCAGTAATGACGATTTAGTATCTTAAAAAGATAAAACAACGGCCAGTTCTTCGGAGACTGACCGATTTATCAGTTCAACCAAAAGTGCTCAGTGCTCGCCGAACGGAACTGAACCCATGCACCAAAAGCGAGCTTGCTTTAATACCGCATTCTTTCAAATACCCTGTAAATACACAGATCAGGCATAGCATTATGACCACCTGCTGAATATTGTGTTGGTCCCCCATTTTTGCTGCCAAAACAGTCCTGACCTTTCGAGCATCGACAGCAGGAACTTCTTCAGCAGTTTGAGCTACTGGAGCTCGTCTGTTGGATCGGATCACACGGACCTGCCTTTCCACGACCCTGTCGCTGGATCACCGCTGTTCCTTCCTTGGAGCACTTTAGATAGAAACTGACCACTGCAGACCGGGAACATCCCACAAGAGCTGCAGTTTTGGAGATGCTCTGCCCCAGTCGTCTAGACGTCACAATTAGTCAAAATCGTTCAAATCCTTACGCTCGCCCATTTTTCCTGCTTCTAGCATCAACTTTGAGGACAAAATGTTGCTGAATAACAAATATATCTGTCCACTAACAAGCGCTATGATGAGGTAATCAATAATTTTCTCACAGGTCACAATGTTATGCCTGGTAGGTGTATTTAAATCGGTCAGGCCGTAGACTGTAGTACTGTTTTAAACAATGTAAAAAAGACGGACGTGAGGCAGAATAAAGCTATTTACGTGTTAACTCACGGACTTTGGACTCAAGAAACCCGTAGTGGGAAAATGTTAAACGATTACAGAGTTCTTCACATCTAAGGAATTTCGTTCGATTCCGATCTGTTTATTAAATGTTAAATCAGACTCAAGTAAATTCACACTAGATTCGCATTACATGGGTTCTTCTCGATGGGACAATTTGCAGCAAAACAGGGCAAAGTTTTAGATACATCCGGTCAATTTTAGTGACTGTAACAGATCTGATTCTATTTAATCTTCTTAACAGTTTTATCTATACCCGTGTTAACATGAGTGATGTCCGTTTGGTGGGTTTTTCATTATAACTATAAAACACTGAGGGAAAGTAGTGACTCTGAGGCGGTTATTCGGAACCTTTTGTACAGTATATCTGAGGAGATTTGTAAAAAAAATCATCCAAGCTTCCTTGCAGCTCATCCAGTTCCCATCTTGTATAGAATGCAAGCTTGCATGTAGGTGACGTTGTTTATAAATGACTGCGGGTGTTAACGTCTCCACAGGGACACGCTTTTTTACTTTTTTACTAATCTCTAGAATTCATATCCCTCCGTAAACTGAAGCAGAGGAGCAGAAGTGCAACTAACAAACGGAAAACGTAAACAGTTTAATTTCACCTGGACCAGTTTCATTTTACAGGCTGTGGTAGTTACTACTGGACATCTACCACTCAATGGGCAATAAAGAACTAAGAATAACCCACAGGACATCAGAGTGGGTCTTTCCACCAAGCCTGACCTGGTGAAAATGGGCTACCAGGTTAGTCACCTGGTCAAGTCACATCCTGTCTGGTTATAGATAATAAGGCAGGTTTTGTTTTAGGCTGCAAAATCACATTAACAAAATGGACTTTTAAACAAGAGCTGCAAGAAAAATACATCGAAAGCTAAAAGAAGCGAGGATAGGGCTGATTTCTTTCTACACCAGACTCATCCATGTGGCCTATTAGCAATAACAGACTAAATACACCAATCCTGTAAAAGTACTGATCCCCTGCGTAAATGTGACTCCAGTCAAAGCCCTCCTTTTACATTTCTATTGGAGTAAATGTACAAAAAGGTCCCGCGTTTGGAGTAACTTATTTATGACTCTATATGAGTAATTAATGCAGTTCAGTGCTTCATTTTCCTGCACGTCGGACCTTTATAAAGAGATAGCGCTTTCTGTAGTTACACACAGTAAGAGAAAGTAAAAGTAGACAGACTAACGTTTTGAGTGTTTCGTATTCAGACGTGGCAAAACTTAAATCCATGGACGTTTGGGGGGAAAATAGAAATCACTCATTATTTCCATTCATCTATCTGCCATTAAATCTGTGGGTGTGTATAAAAGTTTTTGCCCTGCATCATTCTTAATATTCCTGTGATGTGACTCTGTGACATAATTACAGTGGCTGAGAAGTACTAAACTAATTAAGAAATCCAAAAACAAATCTGAAAACAAATCCGAAAACAAAAACAAGTCCAAAAAAGTTTACGTTGAACCATTTTTTCCCCCAATAAAGCAACTTAAAATATTTTGACACTTTTACACAGACATGGAAGCTTTTTTCTGCCGCAGCCTGTTGCACTTACTGCATATCTTAAATGAATATCTTCTGCAATGAGCAAAATGTATTTCATACGCAAACTATACATACCTTTTCTGGATTGTCTGAATTGTCATTGTGTTTTCTGTATGCCTGTTAAAATTAATGCGATAATAATGCTACAACGCAAATTAATTTTAACGGCACTAATTTTATTAATGCACGAATAATGCAGCGCGCATTTCTGTTTGACTATTTTTATTACCATTTTAAATAAACATATGATATTTATATAAGAGGCGAAATTAAAACCTTCAAAGCAACACATTTACTCACAAAGTCCTTTCGTTTCTCAGATATATATATATATATATATATATATATATATATATATATATATATATATATATATAAAAAACTTCACTCAAGATTATTAAAAAAAAATTACAAAATTTTAATGATGCGCAAAATTCCGTTTGGTGTCCTGATAATTTACGTAATTTAAAACACTATAGTTACTTTTAAACACTTACAAGAATATTTAGTCTTCATGCTCTATGATGACTGGAGTATTAAAAAAATCAGTTAACTCATGACGATCATGCGATTAATCACGATTAAATATTTTAATTGATTGTCTAGTTTTCTGGTTTGTTAATTTCTTTTTCAGATTTGTTAACGTGTTTTCTGATTTGTTCGTTTGTTTCGGGTTTGTTCATTTATTTTCGCATTTTTGTTCATTTATTTTCGCATTTGTTAGTGTGTTTTTGGATTTGTTTATTTGTTCTCGGATTTGTTTATTTAGTTTTTTGATTTGTTTATTTTGTTTTGGATTTATTTTTGTTTTCTGGTTTATTTTGTTTTTGGATTTGTTATTTTGTTTTTGGATTTATTTTTGTTTTGGATTTGTTTATTTAGTTTTTGATTTGTTTATTTGTTCTCGGATTTGTTTATTTTGTTTTTGATTTGCTTATTTGTTTTCGCAATTGTTTATTTTGTATTTGCATTTGTTTATTTTGTTTTCTGGTTAATTTTTGGCTTTTGGATTTGTTCATTTGTTTCGGATTTTTAGTGTGGTTTTGGATTTGTTTATTTGTTCTCGGATTTGTTTATTTAGTTTTTGATTTGTTTATTTTGTTTTGGATTTATTTTTGTTTTCTGGTTTATTTTGTTTTGGATTTGTTATTTTGTTTTTGATTTGCTTATTTGTTTTCACAATTGTTTATTTTGTTTTTGCATTTGTTTATTTTGTTTTTGCATTTGTTTATTTTGTTTTCTGGTTAATTTTGTTTTTGGATTTGTTTATTTGTTTCGGATTTTTTAGTGTGGTTTTGGATTTGTTTATTTGTTTCAGATTTGTTAGTGTGTTTGGATTTGTTCATTTGTTATCAGTCAACTGTACACAATGCATTGCTGAGGTATAAAAGTCTTTTGGTTGAGCCACATACAAAAACGGAACACTGTCTCTTCATGGAAATAAAATTTACAGCAAAAAATCAAAAGAATGGTTCATACCGACTTCACCCCAGTGAAAGGGATTGATTGCGCCGGTCGTGCAGTTGTACACCAACAAACTTTTTGGCCTGTGAACAAACAGGAAAGACTCCATTATCTATTTCTTATTAGTGTCTGACTCAATATTGCTCTTTATAATATTATATATCTATTATACATTTCTAATAATGAAAAAGAATTACAACTTGATTAGACTGAACACAGATACCGTCATTGGCAAAAATATCGGCAACATTTGGAAATTTGTTCCAAATGCAAAAGTTTTGGTATCCACATGCTAATTGTTTTTTTTTTTTTATAAGAAAAAAAAAGGCAAACTTGATAAGATTTCACACAGAATTCAAAAATTGACTGGACAAAATGATTAGCACCTTGTCAAAATTGTAAGAAATTATTGCTTTTCAAGCATGTGATGCTCCTGTAATTTGTACTTAGACACACCTGTGGTAAGTAACAGGTGTGGGCAATATAGTAATAATAGTATAATAAACCCCTTGTGTTGTGTGTCACACTGAGCATGGAGAAAAGAAAGAAGTGTAAAAAGTGTTTGTGGACAATCTCTTGGCTACAAGTCGATCTCCAGAGATCTTTGTGTCTGCGACATCACTGTTACATCACTGTTACTACTATACCAATGCATAAAAAAAGCAAGACTGGAGTTCGACACAACTTATATGACAAAACCACAATCCTTCTGGGAGAACGCACTGTGGACAGACGAGACAAAAGTTTTGGTAAAGGACACCATGGCACTGTTTACAGTAAAAAGAAATTCCTTCAAAGAAAAGAACATAGCCCCTACAGTCAAACATGGTGGAGGTTCAAAGATGATCTGGGGATGCTTTGCTACTTCTGGCACTGGATGCCTTGACTGTGTGATCTTGTATCATGTATTGTATCATGATCTAATCATCAATTTTGGGGAGCAACCTAGTGGCCAGTGTCAAAAAGCTACGCCTCCACCAGAGGTCATGGGTCTTCGAGAAGGACAATGACCGAAACACACTTCAAAAAGCTCTGGAGATTCCCGAAATGGCCAGCAATGAGTCCAGATCTAAATCTTATAGAACACCTGCAGAGAAATCTCAAAACAGCAGTTGGGAGAGGGCACCCTTTAAATATGAATGACCTGGTGCAGAAGAGTGGACCAAAATTCCAGTAGAGAGGTGAAACTCATACATGGTTACAGGAAAGGGGGTGCTACCAAGGGTAGCCAATAATCTTTCTTCAGTGCATTTTTTTTTTTGGGTTCTGTGTGGAATTGTATCAGATTCGACTTTTTCTATGCGAACAAAAATTGCAGGGGTGCCGATATTTCTGGCCATGACTGTATATGCAGCTGTACATGTAAAGCCTGTTTGACCTCTGTGTGGTTTGTGAGCTGTTATCACACTGACCTGGTGTGTTTCTGCGAGCCTGAGTGCCAAGCAGCAGCCAGAATTGTGTTTATGACCACGTCGACCGGCACGAGGTCAGCCACAGCGCTGTTAGAGGCTCTCATGGTGCGTAGGATGCCTTTCCCCGCCTGCGGAAATAGAAGAGCTTCGGTAGAAGAGTGTGTTTGTATTGCGTATATACGTTTTGTAGTGCGATGGGGTGGTGATGATGAAGATGTTGGTGGCAATAAAATTATAATAGTGAAGATGATAGTGATGATCATGCTTATGTTGGCAAGTATTGATGATGATGATGATGCACTCACAGCAATGAATATCCCACTCGGTCCATTGAAATTATCAATCCATCCCTGGTGTGGGAATAAAAAACAACACCACACTATTAGGATCGAAATAACACTAGTGATGTAAACGTTTGCAGGTAGATTACAGGAGTGAGAGCGATATTTACAGGAAAGGGCTCTTTCCAGCTGGCTCCTACTATAGAAGGCCGCACAATGGCCACGTTTAGATTCCCACACTCCTCCTGGACCAGGTACTCAGCCAGGGCTTTGGTGTACGTGTACGTGTTGGGTCGCTCGCCGAGCAGCTTGGGGGTCATCAGACTGACCAGCTTATCATCCATCCACCTGCATATAAGCACATAACCAAATTAAACTACATGTAAACTCTCATCCAACTGTATTCAAAGCAACCATCATTATGGATATAAAATCAATAAATGATTACACAAAGGTTATAGAAATGGCATAGTTATACAAAATACGTACTCCAGCGTGTCAATGAGCTTCTTGTAGTCGACAGGTGGTGGGTAGACGACCTCCTCAATGAGCTCTCGGTCACAGTTAGCGTATGCTGTGGAGATGTGAATAAACACCTCCAAATGTTTCATCCCGTGAGCCAGATTCAGCATCTTCTGTGTGGCCAGAACGTTCAGCTGCATGGCATCTCTGAGCAACAAATACATAAATAGTCAAAATTACAGCTCCCTTATAGTCAATAAACTCATGATATCAGAAATAAAGACTGTGAATTTTGTGGATTAAAAAAAAGCTCCAGTTCTCCAGTCTGGAACACAGAAACCAGAGTCCTTAATAGAACTAGAAGAAGTAACATGTTGCCCCCCACCTCCCACCATCTAATCCACACTTAACTGAATCTGAGAATTAAAAAAATCACATTGATAATAAAAATAAAAACTTGAATCTGCCATAAATGAGCAAGATTGCACAGGCTATTTATTAGTACCTAGAATAATGATTCATGTACAGAGCCGGGAACTTAAGGGATTGGGAATACACAGATGTGTAGCCTTAAGAAAACTACTCATCACTGAGGCTGATCAGGAAAAAAGGCTTCAATTTGCTAGGGAGCATAAAGATTGGATTCTGGAGCAATGAAAGAAGGTCATGTGGTCTGATGAGTCCAGATTGACCCTGGTCCAGAGTCATTGGCGCATCAGGGTAGGAAGAGAGGCGGATGAACTGATGCACCCATCATGACTAGTGCCTACTGTACGAGCCTGTGGGGGCAGGGCTATGATCTGGGGCCGCTGCATTTGTTCAGGTCTCGGTTCAGCAGCGTTTTGTACACAAAGAATGAGGTCAGCTGACTACCTGAATATAGTGAATGATCAGGTTATTCCATCAATGGATTTTTTCATCCCTGATGGCACGAGCATATTCCAAGATGACAATACCAGGATTCATCAGGCTCAAACTGTGAAAGAGTGTTTCAGGGAGCATGAGACGTCATTTTCACACACTGTCCACCACAGAGTCCAGACTTTAACCCCATTGAGAATCTTTGGGATGAGATCTCGGAGAAGACGTTGTGCAGTGGTCCGACTCTCCCATCATCAATACAAGATCTTGGTGAAAAATTACTGCAACTCTGGACGGTAATAAATGTTGTGAAATTGCAGAAGTTTATTGAAATGATGCCACTTGTTTGGACGGCCAGTGAGTGTAATAAACTTCGTAAAAGGCAAAAATACAAAAAAAATAGCAGAGTGAATGAATGTGAAAACGTTCCGTAGACAGATCTGTTCTGTTTGTGCTCGAACAGAAGATCTTGTGTAAAACGAAGTACAGGAGAGATGTAATCAGACTGCCTCACCCCCACAGTCAAACATAGAGGATTGTGTTACCAAACTTTCGTCAGGCACACAGGTTTTTTTGCGTTAAAAAACTCCCAAATTGTGAAACGGTCTTGGCAATAGTGTGATTTGCACATAGTCACAATCTTTAAATCCAGGCTGAAAACCTATTTCAGTCAGTTCTTTGATTATTAACTTTTAGGTATTGCCCAGAGGAGAATCGTGAGCATAGAATCATATTAAATCTGAAATATTCCTTCAATATTTTAAAGCTGCACTGCAATTAGACGACAGACTTAAGTAAGTTCTGAGACGGTTATTTGTATATGACTTTAATTATGATGTCACCCAGCTGTTTAGCACTGCTCCCAATTTCACTATGTTTAGTTTATATACAGTGCATCCGGAAAGAATTTGCAGCGCTTTAACTTTTTTCAACCCACATTTTGTTATGTTACAGCCTCATTCCAAAATGGATTACATTCATTATTTATCTCAAGAAGTTTGTTTGAAATCTTTCAATATTTGTTTGAGGGAATTCAGGTTGTATGTACATTGTATATGTTTACAGTGCATACTACACACTATAATGTGTGTATAGTGTACTCTCTATATATAATTCATTTATAACGTTTTTTACAGTAGTATTTCTTTATATTTATACAGTAATTTACTGTATTACAGTAATGTTTATCCCCCACATCATCTCACGCTCACCATCAACCACTACGACACCATATAGGTACAGTACAGTACTCTAAAGTTCATTTATTATTACAAATATTTGTAAAGTTATTTATTTCTTTATCTTTACAATTTATCACTTTTTATGTTTAAACTTATATATATATATATATATATATATATATATATATATATATATATATATATATATATATATATATGCCTAATTTGAAGAACCTACAATATGACATATTTTCAGTTCACTTTTTTGTTATGTATATAATTCCACATGTGTTAATTCATAGTTTTGATGCCTTCAGTGTGACTCTACAATTTTCATAGTCATGAAAATAAAGAAAACTCCTTGAATGAGCAGGTGTGTCCAAACTTTTGGTCTGTACTGTATATATATATATATATATATATATATATATATATATATATATATATATATATATATATATATATAAATGTATACTATAATGTTAAATTGAAGAACGGGAGACTAAATCAAAACCACGCCTACTTGAGAGGCTCGTTGAATCGGATGGTGGCTGCGCAGTGGAAGACGACGTTGATGCGCTCCTTCAGCGTGTCCTGGTCTTCTTTGCTGAGGTCTAACTCGGGCTGCGTGAGGTCACTGTTTACCGGCACGATCTTCTCCGCAAAACCTGGCTGCTCTTCTCTTAATCTGTCGAAAAGCTGAAACGGGGACACGAAGCAGGAATAATTACAGAGACAAGTTCAACTGTGAGGGCATTAAATAAATCCAAACAGCAGCTGCTTCCTGATCCGACCTCTTTCTTATCAAGATGAATCAATGTGTTACTTCACTGTTATCTGAATTCTACACATAGGCTCACTATTGTATAGGATGTCTTTGGATGAGGACATTTTCCCCTCACTTGAAGTAGGAGACCCAAACCTGTACCAGCATAACGATGCCCCTGTGCGCAAAGCTGGCTTCATGAAGATATGTTTTAAACGGAAGATCTAATTCTATACAGCTCTGACCTCAACCCTATTGAACACCTTTGGGATGAATGTGAATGCTGAGTGCACCTCAGGCCTCCTCACCTCCCCTACATCAATACCTGACTATACTGACATTCTGAATGACCACAAATGTCCACAAAATCTAGTGGAACATCTTCTCAGCAGAGTGGAGGTTATTCAAACAGCAAATGTGGTGGAATGGGGTGTTAAAAAAATCAAATAGTGTCAGGGGTTCACAAACTTTTATCCATTTGGTGAATGTATACTGTATAATTTAGACACACATACGTGCAAACTCCCGAGTCAAGCGACCGAGGTCCTGTACTCACCCTGCAGTTGATCATGTCTGCGATGCGGGCGCTCGGAGACTGACCCGCTTTGGGTCGCACGAGCACGTAGGCCTGTCTGGTGCCGGGGCAGGAGCGGAGCAGCTTTTCCAGCAACACTTTGCCCATGAAACCTGTAGCGCCCGTGATCAGCACGTTCTTGCCCGTGTAGTACTCCGGAATGGTGACCATCCTGAGTGTGTCCAGTCCCTTAAATGAGTCACAGCCACAAATCAACACCAAAGAAACACATCATCACACTCATCCTTTTACGATTCCCCCGTACTCCTATTAATCAACAAAGTCATCCCTTACTGTTAGGAAGTTTATCCTATCCGGCTTGAAGGACCGAATGTTAGGAAGTTTTCCTCTCTACCTCGAAGGACCATATAAGGATTTTCACGATCTGGTGTGCGCTGATCAGGGAATTGTACTCGCTCCAGCGCGTCAGTAAAAACACGGTACAGGATTCAGAACACTTAACTTTACTGGGTATAGAATAGATCGTATATGAGGTGATTCTTGCTGTCTTCTGTTAGCTGCTGTTCGGTAGGTTAGGTGATGCAGAATGCATGCTAAAAGGTCACCGCTGAATGTTCAGTGCTGAGTGATAGGTTGCACAATGTCGAATGGCCAATGGTCAATGACGACTGCTGCTCGGTGTTCTGGCCTTTTATACTCTTGATGGAGGACAGTGCACTGTAATGTCATAGGTAGCTTGTCATTGCTTGGTAAACTGCATGTCTGCCTCTAGTGGTGAAGCGTGGAAATACAACTGAATAGGAATCCTTTCTTACACTTACAAATATCATCATTTAAACATACTGCTGTCTCCTGTCATCAACTCAAAATACAGTAACGTTACAGCTGGGTAAAATGATGCAGCATTAAAGAGAGATCTTGAGAATAAATAATTTGTAATACTCTGCTCCAAGATACACTGTATAGACAAACGTTTTTGGACACCTGAGCATAAGATTGCTATGTGCTTCTTGTTGAACACATTCAGAAGGCCAAGGAGGAGGTTTATAAATGTGGTGAGGGAAGACATGCAGGTAGTTGGGGTGAAAGAGGCAGATGTAGAGGACAGGGGGGTGTGGAGACGGATGATCCACTGTGGCGCCCCCTAATGGGAGAAACCGGAAGAAGAAGAAGTAGAAGACATTCCACATTTAGTCACCTTCTGGGAATATGTTCCACAAAATGGACATTGAGCTCATTCAGCCACAAGATTAGTAAAGTCAGGCACTGATGTAGGTGAGGTGTGGAGGCCTGGGGTGCAGTCAGCGTTCACATTCATCATGGTTAATAGGGTTGAGGTTCAGAGCTCTATAGCAGGAGATCTTGGAAAGCAGATCTTCATGGATCTGGCTCTGTGACAGGGGCATGGTCATGCTGGAGCAGGTTCAGGTCGAGAAATGTCATGCCTCCAAGTTTGTGGTTACAGTTTGGGGAAGAACCACATATGGCTGGAAAAGTCTGGTATCCCAATACTTTTAGTCCATATAGTGTATTTTTCATGGATATTTCTCTTTAAATAAGCAAGGTTCCAACTTGACTGAAATTGAAACTGAAAACACCTGATTCTCACCTGACCCTGTACAACCTCTCACGGTCACGTAAAAAGCTAGCTCCAAACTAAAACTCCACCGGCACGTGCGTTAATACAATTCTACAAGCCTGAGCAGCTTGAATGTAACTTTCCATCACAATGATTTCAGGCCTCCTGCACATTTGGCAGGTGAAGCGAGACCCTCCTGCCCAGCAGCACTTCTAAAACCCGCCATGAAGAGTGTGGGAGGAAATGAGTGTAAGTGTGTGTGTGTGTGTGTGTGTGTGTGTGTGTGTGTGTGTGTGTGTGTTAGACCAGGGTTACAATCGGCATGTGTTCTTTACGTTGCAACACATTCTTAAAAGTAAAGAAAAAAAAAAGGCTCGGCTGCATGAAAAGTCCAGCCAGTTAGTTATTAATTTGGTGGATTTAAGATGCATAATAATAATTTATACATGTGTTTTGACAGGATTTACGGCCCAGCTCTCTTTTCTCCTCAACAAACAGTTCATCTTCCATCCTTCTCATGATTTCAGACTTTTGACAAAAGTTTCCTTCTGAGGACTTTTCCAAGCAGATGGTATGTGGTGCATTGCCACTCTTTATCCTGCACGTTTTTTTTGCTTTGTCCTTCTGGTCAGCAGACCTTCAGTTTCGATCTGGACTCCTACGGCTGCTGTTGATCTGCTGAAACGATGCCAAATCTGCATCGCTTTTACTGCGTTTGGCAGACGCTGTGATCCTGCACGCTCCATCAATAAATATGTTCTGTAGCTGGTTTATCAGGACTCAAACTCAGAATACCAGTGGTAGATAAGAGTATAAACACGTCACGAGTTGAGCACTTTCTTAAAAGGTACAGGACTAATTTGGGCGTGTGGGAGTCGGAATTCTTGCTGGTTGGTTTGGGATCAAATACATATTTCATTAAAGAAAAAAATTAAGAACTCACAAAATCAGCAGGGGCTCAAAAATATTTCCCCCACTGTAATGTCAAACACTACATAAAGCAAGTTTATACATTTTAGCCCAAAGGGCAATGCGGACGCCGTTAATCGGACTACAGGTTACACATGAGGAATTATGGGTAAAACCGGTTGTACAGGCCTGCTGGAAATGTGCTGCCTTTTTTTTAGCAGCTTGTTTGTAGTTGCCACAGCAGTGTTTACTGAATAACAGCGGCGGTCAATCCTGCGTCACGTGGACCCCAGAGCCCATGCAGCGATCTCCGAGAGTGTATCCTGGGGGGGTTCGCGCATCTCTTTCGCACTTCTGCACTGATATTAATCACATGCATTTATAAAATAGTGTTCTCTATCCGGGAAAATGGTTCCATGGTTCATCTCCAACCCATGTACAGCAAATCTTCACAGAGCTGGCTTTGTGCACAGGGGGCATCGTCATGCTGGAACAGGTTTAGATCAAGTAGTTCGAGTGAAGGGAAAATTTCATGCTACCAGTTCCGAAGAAACCCTGTACAATCGTGTGTTTTCAACTTTGTGGTAACAGTTTGGGGAAGAAGCACATACAGCTGGAAAAGTCAGATGTCCAAATCCTTTTTTCCCCGTATATAGAGCTACAAAAATAATGATGGTGTTCGTCTGGATAAAGTGCTGTCGAACATAATGCGATTTGGGATCCACCGTAGACCACGCCACCTTGTCAGTCAGATCTTGCAATACTTTTGTCCATATAATTCGTCTCCACCGAACCGAATGCAGGCACTAGATTTGTGCAGAAACCAGCTGGATGTGAAAAAACACTGTTTTACCATTTACTCACTTAATAAAATTTACACCTACTATATAACAGTCAAGAAACTAGAAGATAGATAGATAGATAGATAGATAGATAGATAGATAGATAGATAGATAGATAGATAGATAGATAGATAGATAGATAGATAGATAGATTAGATAGAATAAAAAAAATATATATATATATAATAAACATTTTAATTATTGAACTATATTAAGAATTAATATTCAAAATGTATGAATTATTTTAAAAATATTGAAGAGAGTTTGCAAATTAATATCTTTCAAAGTTTTTTTCTTTTTTTTCCCATTCATTTATTCTGATAATTAAAAAAAGCATGTCTGGTGCCGTTACCCGAAAATGAATGCGTTATAAGTAAAAACTAAAAAGAAGTAAAAGCTAAAATGTAATGTAATGTGTATGTAATAAACTAATATGTAAACACAAACACACACACACACACACACACACACACACACACACACACACACACACACACAAACCTGAAGGACACTGATTACACCTCTTTGCATGGTTCAGTTGAAATCCTGTGCTGAAGTAAATGTTGTTTAGAAATGCTGAAAGGCTGAAAACTTTTAGAGGAAAAAATAAAAATAATAATAGATTTTTCCCCTCACACAAGTCGACATTACCAGGATAAAGATCTCTCGTTTTCCTGCTGAATCTAAACAAACGACAGGATTTTGCACGTGAAAAGTGACAGTTTCGGTAAATTCGCTGTTCCTGAAGTCTGGTTCTACTTTGTGCAGTGTGAGAGTAAAAGTGAGAGTGAAAGTGAGAGTGAAAGTGAGAGTGAGAGTAAGAGACAATCAATGTCAATGGTCCTGTGATCAAAAGAATCCTGAGAATGTCCTGATAATGTCCGAAATTTAGGATGACCATCTCACAGTGAGTTTGCTGCTACGATCACGCCTGCTGCAGAACCAATAAAAATACAACATGAAATGACTCATTGATCCACATGAGATGGAGCTGAGACTTGAATACCAGGGAGGCAAAAAGAGCTAAAAGGAATATGTGGGAATATGTGGGTTTTCCATAATGAAGAAAATCTTGTGAAGTTGTGGCAGCGGAGATGTTGCATGGACTCTTGAACAACTCAGATGTTAAATTAACCATCAGAACGTAATCCATCAGTGGCAACATCCAACATTCTGGATTTGCTATTGGAAGTTCATATGGATCACTATGTGCTTTTCAATAGCAACAAAAGAGGGACAGGAAATGGAAGTCCCACACAGGTCCTCGTTTAACTGCTATCACAAGCACTAACTCTACAGACACTCGTGGACATTTCCTCCTAAGAAAAGACCACTGATGAAATTCCCCTTTTACTTCCAGGTTGGAAAGGAAGTTTGGGAATCTTGTGCACTGTGCACGCCGGCGTTCTTGCAGGTGCTCAATACCTCACTGTCTCAAAATCCCGAAAACTCCGAAAGTTAATTTGCTAGTTCGTGAACCTGTTTCTTATTTGAATTCGCTCGATGATGATTTTATTTCCTCCTCGATCTGATTTTAAATGTAAATCTTACAGCTTCTTTTATTAGAATCAGAGGAAATAAATTGAAAATACTGTTATGAAGAATTGCTCGAAGAGTTTTTTCATTTTGTAATAAGAGCACACACACACACACACACACACACACACGATCTACGACTACTGACCAACCAATAAAAATGCAACAGGAAATGATCCACACAACATTTAGATAAGACTAAAATACAAAAAGTGTGTGTGCGCATATATATATGTGTGTGTGTGTGTGTGTGTGTGTGTGTGTGTGTGTGTGTGTGTTTTGATGCAGGCTGGACCGTGTGGTTCCGATCCAACAGACGAGTTCCTGCAGCTCAAACTGCAGAAGTTCATATATCTGATATCCGATATAAACTATATATTCTAATTATAAATAAATAACCAAACGTTTATCATATCGAGGTGTATGGTATAAATGAAGGCGTGATAAACGACATTTTTGTGCGATGTTTCTGAGCCGAGTCCGTGTAGTGCAGCGTAATTCTCAGTGGATTTCGCAGTGAGAAAGCCGAGTTCTGAGGCTTTAATCAGAACGAGCCTCTGTATCACGGATCCCTGTGGTAACGTACCTCACGCAGGACAGATCTGGGACTCTTCGGAGATGCAAATCGGCTCGGTCCAGGTGTGTGAATAACGAACGCTCCAGATGCTGACGCTGCCCTCAGACGAGGCTCCTGGGAACTGAGCCTGGTGGTGCTGGTGGTGGTGATGAGCGGATGCAGCCGCACTTCAGAGAGATGCTTAATAGGACAAAAAACAGGATGAGAATGAGAAATATTAAACATGATCCTCAAACAGAAATGCACTATATGGACAAAAGTATTGGGAAACCTGGATTTTTCCAGCCATATATGATTCTTTCCCAAACTGTTAACACCAAGTTGGAGAGTTGTACAGGGTGTGTATGGATGTGGTTGCATGAAACTAGGAGACGTAAACCTGTTCCAGCAGAACAATAAATCTAAGTGCACCCCAGGCCTCCTCACCTTCTCACCTACATCAGTACCCGAGTTTACGAACACCTGTGTAGTGAAAATCTCCACAAAATCTAGTGGAACATCTTCCCAGAAGAGTGGAGAGTATTAAAACAGGGACTAAATATGGAACGGGATGTCAAAAAAGAAGCACATCCCAATCTTCTAGACAGGTGTCCACAAACTTTTGTCCATGTAGTGTGTGGACTGATATATGAACAAATAAATCAGACACACAGACAGACCAGACAGACAGACCAGACAGACAGACAGACCGACCAGACAGACAGACCAGACAGACAGACAGAAACATTATTCATCACGATGGGAAATGGACACATTTTTAACCTACAAGTATAAAGTATT
The DNA here is from genome assembly GCF_014805685.1 of Silurus meridionalis. Classification (NCBI taxonomy): domain Eukaryota; kingdom Metazoa; phylum Chordata; class Actinopteri; order Siluriformes; family Siluridae; genus Silurus; species Silurus meridionalis. The sequence goes on along the minus strand of NC_060888.1, from coordinate 25,261,973 downwards.
TACTTTCATTAGTTTAAATAAACAAATATAGGTTTGCATTTATAATAGAGAATTTTTAAATGATCTGAAAAGTTCTATAAAAAAAAAAAAAAGGGCAAAATTTAACATCAAAGCAGCAAAAAAAAAAAACAGACAGACAGACAGACAGACAGACAGACAGACTTTTTATCTACTACAGGTTAATATAAATTAGCTTATTCTAATATCTATCCTAACAGCTCATACACAAGGACTTGTATAATGAATGTTCCACGTAGGCTAAGACTGATAATAAACAGATCAAATAAACTGTGATAAATACGTAACAATTTGAACGAACTGACGCAGGGATTTATTTTATTGATGGACGGCATCTTGAAGTGAAAATGCGATCAATCAACTGTTATCCTTTACTTTTTGTTGGTAAAATGGCAGGCTGTGTTCTGTGTGTGTGTGTGTGTGTGTGTGTGTGTAAGTATCTGAGGTCTAAGCAGAATAAAAAACTCCAGATTTTTGATGGTGATTAAAGGATTCGCGTCGGTGCGTCGGTATAAAAGGTAACGACGTGATACATCGAGTAAAAAAAAAAAAAAAAAGTGTTCATCGGATACAAGAATTTGTGGGGAGTCGTATCCCATCAGTAGCTGCTTCATGTGTATCTTTAATGTATTGTATCGTTGCCTAGGCTTTAAGATTGAAATCACATCAGATTCAATTATGGAGATGCACATTCCCACTACACTCCCCCCTCAGAATCACACACTTACAGACGCAGGAGAATCAGCAATACCCCTGGGTGCATTATATCCACTTTCACATGTCATTTATCTAGTCTAGTTTAGTCTAGTGTAGTCTAGTCTAGTTTAGTCTAGTCTAGTTTAGTTTACTGTAGGTTAAGTAAAACAGGCAGTAAGATGATGAGGGTTAAGTAAAACAGAAGGTGAGAGACAGTGAGATGATGAGGGTTGAGTGAGACAGGCAGTGGGATGATGAGGGTTGAGTGAAACAGGCAGTGAGACAGACAGTGGGATGATGAGGGTTGAGTGAGACAGGCAGTGGGATGATGAGGGTTGAGTGAGACAGGCAGTGGGATGATGAGGGTTGAGTGAGACAGGCAGTGAGACAGGCAGTGAAACAGGCAGTGGGATGATGAGGGTTGAGTAAGACAGGCAGTGGGATGATGATGGTTGAGTGAGACAGGCAGTGAGACAGACAGTGAGATAATGAGGGTTGAGTGAGACAGGCAGTGAGACAGACAGTGGGATGATGAGGTTTGAGTGAGACAGGCAGTGAGACAATGAGGGTTGAGTGAGACAGGCAGTGAGACAGGCAGTGGGATGATGATGGTTGAGTGAGACAGGCAGTGAGACAGGCAGTGGGATGATGAGGTTTGAGTGAGACAGGCAGTGAGACAATGAGGGTTGAGTGAGACAGGCAGTGAGACAGGCAGTGGGATGATGAGGGTTGAGTGAGACAGGCAGTGAGACAGGCAGTGGGATGCTGAGGTTTGAGTGAGACAGGCAGTGAGACAATGAGGGTTGAGTGAGACAGGCAGTGAGACAGGCAGTGGGATGATGAGGGTTGAGTGAGACAGGCAGTGGGATGCTGAGGTTTGAGTGAGACAGGCAGTGAGACAATGAGGGTTGAGTGAGACAGGCAGTGAGACAGGCAGTGGGATGATGAGGTTTGAGTGAGACAGGCAGTGAGACAGGCAGTGAGACAGGCAGTGGGATGATGAGGTTTGAGTGAGACAGGCAGTGAGACAGATTTCTGACAGTTTCCTCCAGTCGGTCACGCGGTCATTTCTATTCTACTTGAAATGATTATGAAATAAACTTTGCGCTACCAGGTGTGTGTGTGTGTGTGTGTGTGTGTGTGTGTGTGTGTGTGTGTCTGTCTGTCTGTCTGTCTGTCTGTCTGTGTCTGTGTGTGTGTGTCACTGCACCACTGCGCTACCGCTAACCCCGCTAACTCACTCCACATACGCGGGCGCGCTTCTGCTAAACTACCGCACAGTAACACCCCGGAAAAGAAAGAAAACCCCCAGTCCAGACAGAGTGAAGCGGAGGAGAAAAAACACACCGCTTACCTGATAGATGGAACACACTCGAACACACACACCGGTACGGCAGAATCCAGCGCAGCTCTGCTTCAGTACCAACACCACAAGGATCCGCGGCGCGCCGCCCGGAGCTTCAGCGTTAGCATTAGCGTTAGCTACAGAGAGCAGCGCCGGGTTGCCAGGCAATGGAAATCAGAGCGAGTGCTGACGTCACACCCCCCGTACGTACAGTTTATACAGACTGATTAAAATAAAATAAAATAAAATCAATCAATCAATCAAATTAAATATATATGTAATTTATTTTGATAAAAAGGTATTATGATTATAAATACAAAAACAACAGCAACAACAACAATAATTGGTTATTATTAAAGTAATAATAATAGAATATTAGATGTATAAGGTGTATTAAATAAAATAAAATTGAATCTATCTATCTATCTATCTGTCTGTCTGTCTGTCTGTCTGTCTGTCTGTCTGTCTGTCTGTCTGTCTATCTATAAATTTACTTATACTGTATATTTTTTAATTCTTCAAAGTAGCCATCTTGCTATAATGACAGCTTTGCACACTCTTGGCATTCTCTCAGTCAGCCCTTCTGAGGTCTTCTGTAACGGTTTTCCAACAATCTTGAGGGATTCCCAGAGGTGTTGTGTGTTGGCTGCTTTTCCTTCACTCTCTGCTCCAACTTATGCCAAACCATCTTAACCGGATTTGAGATGAGATTGGGTGATTGTCGAGGCCAGGTCACTCCATTGCTCACTTATTTGGACAAATAGCTCTTACAGAACAGAAAGGTGTCCATTCACCCACTGTACATCTTATAAAGACATTGCAATTAGAACCAAAAATCTCACCTTTGGACTCGTTAGACCAGAGGACGGATTTCCACTGATCTAATGTCCATTCCTGGTGTATTCTGGCCCTCTCTTCTGGCCCTCTCTTCTGCTTGCTGTACTTTCTACATTAACGGTTTCACAATTCGACCATGAAAGGCATGACTCACGAAGTTTTCTCTGAACAGTGGGTGTTGAAATAATTCTTCCACTTAAACTCAGAGAAGCGTTTATGTAAATCAGCAGTTTCTGAGGCTGGTAATTCTAATAAACTAATCTTGTGCAGCAGAGGTAGCTTTTGGTCTTCCTTTTCTGGGCCTCCTCATGAGAGTCTGTTTAATCAAAGCGTTCAATGGTTTTGGTGACCGCACTGAGGAATACATTTGAACTGAGTGTTTCTTGGATCTGTACATGAGTTGGAGTAGCACTAATAGGGCTACTGACTCTGTGATCAACCTTTCTAGTATTATATTGAGGAAATATTTGATTGTTTGTTTAATCTTAGAAAAATGATGCACATAAGTGTCATCAAAATCAATTGGTTAAAATAAAAAGTGACCCTGACTTTTGAACAAAACCAATTCTACGTCTTCACACCGATTAATGCGATAATGTTTGATGTTTCACCGTATTAAAGAACCGCAATATTATCCATAACGTGCAGTTAGAAAGAAAGTTGCTCCTTTCAGTATCATTTGAGCTCAGCTTTAAAAAATAAAAAAGCACAAAACAGAAAAACAGAGGAATGTTGAAGCAAATAGAAGAATATAAAGACATGTTGCTCATGACAGCTTGTCAATCACAAAGCGAGGTGAGACTGTGTACTGATTAGACACAGCTTCCAGAGTCAAAACCACAATAATGACTGCAAAATAAGGACTTTTACAGTTTTTACAGGCAAAAAAAAGGACTGGAGAGAAAGAGCGAGAGAGAGAGAGAGAGAGAGAGAGAGAGAGAGAGAGAGGAAGGACATTCAGCTACTCAATCCGTTATCTCAGGAAACCAGGCAATGGTTAGAAATATTAGTTCCCCTCCTTCCGTCTCTCTCTCTCTCTTCCTCTCTCTCCCTTCTCTCTTTATACCCCCTTTCTTTCAAAGTTTTTTTCTCTTCCTCTCCCTCTCTATGTGTATCTTTTTCTTCCCCTTCCCCCTCTCTTCCCCACTCTCCCCCTCCCTTTTGCTCACACATATTTTTAGTTGTTCACATACAGTACAGTCAAAGAATTGATAGAAAGTAAGAGAAAATTAAATAAAATAATAATAATACATTAATTGCAAGAAAAAAAAAGATTGGATTACAATAATTATAAAATAAAATAATTTAAATAAAATAAAATACCATTTATTTAAATAATGGAAATTTATTAAAATAAAGAACATTTATTAAATTAAAATAAAATAAATAAATGTAAATTAAATTAAATAAAAATTAAATTAATGCATTTGTGAGCATTCAGAGCTCCAGGATGAATTTCACTTTTCTCCACCAGTAGCACCTGTTTGACTGGAAAACTGGAAATATTTTCTCTCACATTGCAGAATGTATCACAGTGAAGGAGGAAGTGCTCTGTCTCTGTTTTAGATTTGATAACAAAGAGGTTTCCTGTTTTCCAGCTCATACTGCCTTCAATGTCCTAGTTTACTTTAGCTTCTACTTTCACTTTCCACTGACCCAAATATCTGTCTGCACTAGCTTTTACAATTTAGTTCATTCGATTTATTTATTTATTTTAGTTTGTTAGGCCAATCTGTACCTGGGTGCTCAGATGTTAGTGGGGTTGTGAGTTTTAAAGCCTGCTATTAATCAATATATAACATATAAATATATATATATTACATTTTACTAAATTATTGCCTGAGTGTATCTGATTGATCGATCTTTCCATAAAAATTATCTGCCAAAACAATAACAATCAACCAGTAAACACTACAATTTAGAAAAATAAATTTACCTAAGGTTTTTTTTTGAGAAACAGCAGATATTTGCAAATATTCAAGATAATGTATTTTTTGTGCATTTGTTTCATAAATGATTATAATCTATTTATGTTGAACATATTATACTGTAGATGTCGATGTACTTTAAATATTAACTTCCGCTTTCCTTCTTTATATTGTTTACAAAATCCCTTTTCACAGGATTCACTAATGCCAAAATAGTGTGCATGACATGTTTATTAAAAACAAGACACACACCTGACCAGAGGATTGGTATGTTCCACATTTAGTCCCCATTTGTTGTTATCAGAATCAGAATCAGAATCAGAATCAGAATCAGGTTTATTGGCCAAGTGTGTTGAAACACACAAGGAATTTGGTTCCAGCTGTTAGTGACTCTCAAAAGTACAGACACAAATAAAACTATACATTCAGCTTGGACTATACGAGACAAAACAGACAAGACAAGACAATGTGAGACAATATAGACAGTATGACTATTAAATAGTGCTATAGATTATATGACAGATCATATATTATCATATATTATTAAAAGCTCCACTCTTCTGGTAAGATGTTCCACTAGATTTGATGGAGATTTGTGATCATTCAGTGTGTGTGTGCAAAGTCAAGTTCTGATGTAGGTGAGGTGAGAAGGCCTGGGGTGCATTTGTGGTAACAGTTTTGGGGAAAGAACCACAAATGGTTGGGAAAGCCAGGTGTCCCAATACTTTTGACCACACCGTGTATATTCTCTATAAGAAAAAACTAATGAGAGCATCAGATAAATAGATCTCCACGAAGACTCGACTCCAAAGCGAAACGTTTCCTTGTGCCTCGATTCTTCTTCTTCTTCATCACGTCTTCCTTTCAGCCATGAACCTTGAAAATGCTTGGAGATATATTTCCTTTCTGCACATTGCTCGTCCCACCATCCTGAAATACAAGTTTATGTGTCACTGAGGTCTGATTGTTTTTATCTCCATCAGATCTTCCGATCTCACATTACGTTTGTTCTAGGTTACGGCTTTTTATTTGTGTAAGAGGAGCAGCATTTCCTCAAAACATTAAGAAAGAAGCCCACAAACACAAGTCATGTAGTGTCTGGTGATTCAACCCGGACCATAGAGATGTGAAAGGGCTGATGAAATAGTGACCGACCAGATAGTTTAAAAAAAAAAAAGCTATTCGACACATGATTACACATGAGGGAAGTTCTAGTCCTCCACACACAATTCACTGTCAGTGAAGTGTAATAGACAGCAGGGGTGTAACGGTGAAAAGTTTTGGCACAGGGCTTTAGCTTCGGCGCATATGTATACCCGACGCAATCTTTTTTTACGTGCGGGAAAAATCCAGCGATATGAATTCTTTTTCCTTGTGGCATCTTCTTCTTCTTTCGGCTGCTCCCATTAGGGGGCGCCACAGCGGATCATCCGTCTCCATACCCCCCCTGTCCTCTACATCTGCCTCTTTCACACTAACTTCTCTCACCACATCCATAAACCTCCTCTTTGGTCTTCCTCTTTTTCTCCTTCCTGGTGGCTCCATCCTCAGCATTCTCCTACCGATATACCCTATGTCCCTCCTCTGCACATGTCCAAACCATCTCAATCTCGCCTCCCTCAACTTGTCACCAAAACGTCCTTCATGTGCTGTCCCTCTAATAAACTCATTTCTAATCCTGTCCATCGTCGTCTCTCCCAACGAAAACCTCAACATCTTCAGCTCTGCTACCTCCAGCTCCACCTCCTGTCTTTTACTCAATGCCACTGTCTCTAAACCAGACAACATCTCAGGTCTCACCACAGTCCTATAAACTTCCCTTTCACTCTCACAGATACTCTTCTATCACAAATCACTCCTGCTATCACTCTTCTCCACCCACTCCACCCTGCCTGCACTCTTTTCTTCACTTCTCTAACACACTCTCCATTGTGGCTGATGAACACAAATATCCGTAAGCAGACTCCAAAATCTAGTGGAAAGTGGAAGAGAGCAAATTGCCACTAAATGTGGAATGCGATGCCCAAAAAGCACATACCATACTTATTAACAGGGGTCGGCAAACTTTTGGTAATAAAGTGTATGTAGTTCTGTAAAGCTCAATGAGTTCAATGAGTTCAATTGAAACATGTGAAAGGAAAATGGAAAAATCTGTCCTTTTTTTTTTTTTCAAACAAAACCCAAAGCAGTGCATCTTCTTTAAGACGTCGTTGTCAGCCCTGCTGTTTAGAGGTTACTTGGGATTTTCTTCAGGTGTTTCTGAAGCTCATAATTACCGTTATGAAGGTTTACTGATGTTGCCAGGCAACATTGCCATGGAGATCCCACTTGGATCTGGTTGCGCAATAAGTTGATCATTATTTACTCCTAGGTGGCTAATGCCAGGGTTAACACGGAGCGTTCGGCAAGCAGAGCCGTTTCTTTGGAGCAAATGGAGTGGAGCATTAGAGCACCTGTTAGTGCATGTATACCTCCATACTCTCTCTCTCTCTCTCTCTCTCTCTCTCTTTCTCTCTCTCTGTAATTAGGGCTTAAGCACTACAGCTTTAGTTTGAGCAGATGTGCAGGTGGAATAAGACCTTATTTTAACAAAAATAAAAGAGAGTAGATTTCCACACATCTATGTACATTTATATTGACAGTAAAACTAAATTACTTTCTAGAGGTTCAGAGGTTTTAATCAAATCAAATTATACAGTAGGAATTCTAAAGAATGGTGGACGTAGATTAATTTATGGATCTGAAGGCTGAGGTTCAAATCCTGGTAGCTCCATGGATAGGATGTTTGACTTCTCATCAGAAGGTCATTGGTTCAAAACCCCAGCACAACCAAGCCACCACTGCTTGAGCAGGTTCCTCAACCCTCACTTCCTCCCAGAAGAGTGGAGGTTACTATAACAGCAAAAAGGGACTGAATGTGGAATGGGATGTTAAAAAAAAGCACATCAATCTAATGGCTAATCTTTTGTCCATTATATTGTATAGCAGAATATGTGCATTATTGTAAATCTACAGCCTTACAGCGCACCTTAATGGCGCTCTTGTTTGAAATATTTTTCCCCTTTGTACACTTTTCAATATTTTCCGTGGAAAGCTGCAGTATTAGTGACTCACGGCTGCAGATCTGAACATCTGAACATCTGAAGGTCAGAATAGACAACAGTTGCTTTCTGCTTTGCAGTAAACAAGTACAATTGTGGGTGAGAGGGTGTGTGGTGTGTGTGTGTGTGTGTGTGTGTGTGTGTGTTTGTGTTTGACCTGATAGCATGTTATAGTATATACAGGCTGAAACCAATTCCCCAAATGATTTAGCTTTTTCAACGTAATATTCATAATCCTTCTTTGCTGAAAAAAAAAAGCATTTTTCTACAAAAGCTAATAAAATCTTGACCTAAAGGTCATCAATTCTTGTTCTGTAGACACCCAGACCACAGCCCGCAATAAAACCTGACTCCTTTCAGCTCTTCTCTGTTTTATTGACTGACTGAAATGAAACCTGTTCAGGACATGTAAACCAGCTCATGTTCCATCTTTGACCTTCACGTTCATGATTGTGTTTTCAGCCCAGAGGCTTTTTTCTGATGTCGCATGTGTCAGGCGTTTACCAGACTGCCTTAAGCTTCCTGGCTCATGAATGAACATTGCACAGTAAACCTGCAACACTCAATGAACTCCTGCAGTGCAAAATGTTCCTGCCTTAAAAGACGGGTAAACTCTAACAAGAAAATCTAATACTAATAGTATTGTGTTCACATTAGAACCTTTGCTTCGGTAAATAAATAAATAAATAAATAAATATTTAAAAGAAACTCCGATGAACTTTTATTATTTCGCACTTCCAGGAGATTTTCCTCCAAAAATCTCCCAGATTCCTCCCAGATTTAATGGCCCAATCACCCCGTATTTGCTAAGCAGGGGTTTCTAACACCCTCATCATAGGATCTTTGCAATCTCTCCTATCTTAAATGCAATACGTGCGCTGCTCTACTTAACAGTAGGAACATCTTTGTTAGCACGTTACCCTATATTCATGTATGCTCTCACAGTGAAGGTAATATTTTCATCCATTCAGGAGGGAAGTGCGGCTCTACAAGTCTATGAAGCACTGAGGATCGTCTGAGACTCACAGGCACTTTATGGTTCTTATCCCTGGCTGGTACGTACCTTCCTCACTAATACAGTGTAATGAAGTGAATTGAGGGATTTAAATGCGAGTGTGTGATTTTGCTCTGCCCTGATGAGTAAAGTGAGCTGTGGGTTTTCATCCAGGTGTCTCTGAGGTTCAGAGGAGCACATTTCCATCCTCGCCGAGCGCTGGCTTCTGACTGCTGCTCACTGCCTCCACAGAGTGAGAAAAAAAGAGCTTTAACCCTATATTGATCATTATATATACATGCAACATGACTACAAAGGTTTGTATCTCACACTGTTTATGGATGAAAAACAGAAACACTTCGCTCTCTAGTCATTTTATAGAAAAAAAAGAAAACGTTAAAGGAAAAAATAGCAAAATATATAAAACAAATGATCACTTCCAATAATTGTTCTATAAGTATGCACAGTTGTGCACTGATGTAGCAGTGTATGGACATATTAGGGATGGTAAGATTGGCATAAAAGTTAACAATGTAATGCCTCGTTTAAAAAAACATTTGTTTATAAATAATTATTAGTAGATGCACGATACATTTATTATTTCGAACGTGACTAATATTTGATGTGTACATCGATTTCTTGTGGTCTCGAGCACGCTCTCTCAGCACCACTGCTGCTACGTGAATATGACGTATCACATCACTACGGAGACCGAGGCGTGGCCTATGAGTCACATAGAATACAGATTAACATGGCAGAGGTAGAGCTGTATTTTTCTGGAGGCAGAACAGGAAAAGAACGTCTGGTTTTGTTTTTATTGATCTTTTTTCTTTTATGCGATACAAACGCGTGTTCGTGAAAAGGGGCCATGAGTTGAAAATCAGAAGACACTTAAGTGAATTAATGATTTGCTGTTTTGGTGAATTTAATATCTGCACCATATTAAATTGCAGAGCATATATATATATATTTTTTTATTGCACCGTATTGCATTGTATCGAATCAAAAATCGTACTGGGGGATTCGTATCACATTGGATTGGTAGATGCTTCATTAGCATCAGTTATGGACAATATATAATATATATAATAGTATTAATAAAAAGATAATACTATTTACTTTCTATTTTATAATTTTTTATTTTATTAAATATTACTTAATTTTTATTTTTAATACTTTTCTGTACATTTCTGCAAAAATAAAAAGTTATATATTATTAATATATTGAAACTGTATATTTGACCACCCACTGTGGCTAGCTTGTTTCCAAATATAGTAGCCAGTCAGCATCATCACCAGCCAAATGATTAATTAGAATCTTTTTAAATAAAAAAAAAAATAAAAAAATTATACATATTTATAAAGTAACCATCTTCCAATATCACACTGACACCACAAAGCTCCAGACAGCATGATGATTAAAAAGGTGGTTTGATTTGTTTTTATTTGACATGCTGGTGTCCATGCAGAGAGTTCCTGCATGGTGTGAAGGCCATAGTGGGAGAGTTTGACCAGAGAGTGGTGGATCGTGGGGGGCAGAGGTTTGGCGTGAAGAATGTGATGTTTCATGAGCAACCCTCCCCATTTATCTGGGCTTGGGATTGGCACTAAGAGTGCACTGGCTTGTGCAACCCTAATGGCTGGGTTTGGTTTCACAGCGGTTAGAGCGCCGCATCCTAACCACTAGACCACCAGGAAACCCTGACCGGTCAAGATTGAAAATTAAATATTGTTGAAAATAATATGTTTTAATTAATGGATAAAAAAAGGCAGTGTCAACTTTGCCACAAACAAAGATTTGTCGCATGATAATGGTCAAATATTTCAGGAATGCTTCAGTGTTGCGAAAAACCCAAAGAAACTTTCCTTCTCAGGTGACTTTGCTCAGCCTGTTTGTTTTCCTCTTCCTGGTGAGATCTTTCCAAACGAGGAACAGTTGCATTGTTGCTGGATGGAAACAAACAAAAGAGAGTAAGAATATAGAACCTTTTATCTTTTGACTTCAGTGGTAACTTTTTGACTATTTAACAATTTTGTCTATTTTCAGGAGGTCGGATGGCTTCGGTTTTTCATGAAGTGCAGTTGGACCTAGTGGATCTATCTGTCTGTGAACATATCCTACAGACCCTCAGACTAGGACTGCAAAACTTCACAGTGCTGTGTGCTGGTCCAGGGAGAGGAGGGAAAGATGCCTGCCGGGTACTAATTCAACCTTCGATCAAAGGTGTTAAAAAAATTCACTTATCCAAAATGTAGTCTATGTACTGTATATTTTTGTAAACTGTTTTCCAGCGAAGACCAGGAGACTTGGATATCTTTCAGCAGTAGTCTTTATTGCAGACGGCCCTACATGTCAGAGCGTACTGCTTCGGAGCTACGGTCATCAAGTCCAACTGTAGAAACTTAGCATTTTGGTTTTATACACATTCTGGAGGCAGTCCGTCCGAAGGAGAACAAAGCACTCAGGTGATAAAAAAAAATTTAACATGAAAACTCTTTCTCAGACCACTTCATTATCAGAGGAATACAGAAAGGTTCACACAACTTTGGCATTCCCTCAGAACAGTGGTTAAATCGTGAGCAAATGGTCACCAACACGGCAGGAGACGGAGATAAGGCGATACCTTGCCCCCTTGTTTCATACAAAGGAGCATTTGGAGCTGGCAAACCTCCATCCAGCACTTTGTTTTTACATCATCATGTAATTTAAGCTGTTACTTCATTTGTCTCCTAAAGATGTATAACATATATATATATATATATATATATATATAAGCATGTATAGTTCCCAATACAGAAGAATAAAATTAAACAACTATTCAAAAATGTACAATCCTGCAATATCAACCAAGATATTTCAAACTTTACTGCTTTTATTGAAAAAACATTTTCCATAAAAGCTACAAAGAACAACAAGTAGCTAATAGGGGCTTCCTCAAACCTGGCTTGGTGTGTTTGGGGACAAAGTAGGACTTGATTTTTTTTAGGATTTTATGTAGCCATAAAAAGTTTGCCAGTATAGTTCACTATATACTGTATATAGTATAGTATAGTTCAGCATCTTTGTCAGCGTCACATTGGATCCGAAGCCAGTTCTAGAAACACTGGGAAGTGGAAGGTCAGTTGTTAAGACGTTGGACTTTAGAACGGAAGATCATGAGTTCTAATCCCAGCACCACCCAGCAGTGACAGCTTGGTGGTGCTGGGATTAGAACTCTTGAGTAAGGCCCTTAACCCTCAACTGCTCAGGTGTACTTACTCATGAGTTCTAATCCCAGCACCACCAAGCTGTCACTGCTGGGCCCTTGAGTAAGGCCCTTAACCCTCAACTGCTCAGTTGTACTTTAAGTGACTCTAAGGGCATAATGCCATAAATGTAAATGAGTGAGTGGGGTATACTGCAGGGGTCCCCAAACTAGGGCCCTCAGGCTGAATACGAAAATTTTGGAAAATCTAATTTTAAATATATGTTTTACCTATATCAGGTGTGTATTGAATAATCATGGTTTGCTTTTAAACTAAAAATTCCCCTAGTTATTAACGTAGCCTACTTTCTTGTTAGATTCACCCACCAACCAACAGAATGGTGCATTCAACATAACGTTCCATCATGATCAAGCAGGTGCTCCTGCATGGGAGCCAGAGGAAAATGTAAAGAGAGAACAAAATGCTTAGGAAAGAGCTTCAGATTGCAGGATATTTAACTGAAAGTGATCGAATGATTGTTTTTTTTTGTTCACGGCAAAGAAAACAATCTGCGCAGACACTTTAAAACCTGCAACAGAGACGAGTATGCTAGCTTGCAAGGGCAATAATACTGGTTGTCACTCCTGCCCAGAGTTACAGATCCCAACCCACTCCTTATTAAAGAAAGAAAAAACTACCTGGCCCTCACAGAAAAAAGTTTGGGGACCCCTGGTGTACTATAACTGTCATGGATAGATCAGGTGTTGTAGTCAGGAGCATGGAAGCACAGGGAACAAGAGCGGTAAGGTAATCTACGGTAGTAAACTTTAGATCGGACCGTGAGTAAAGGGGAATAGGGACCTTATAAAGGGGACGGGAAAATGGAGGACAGGTGTAGGTGATTAGTAGGAGGAGGACAGCTGTAGGTGATTTGTAGGAGGGAGAGGCTGAGTGAGAGCATGAACATTGGAGGGAGGCATGACTGGTGGCTCCCTGACAATAACTATGCAAAAATAAGTATAACCATACAGATAAAAAAAACAGCTGAGATGGGTGGGCATCTGAACCTGGGTAACTTACTTTAAGACTGTCTTGAGACCCCCAAGGAGGCACTGGAAATTATATCTGCAATAACCTTCTAGTAGTATGCCATCCTGTCCTCACCAGAAGAAGTGGATAAAAATACATGACTTATGAACTAATGAAATTAATCTTTGGCACAGGGAGACTCGTGTGGTCCTTTGCTGTGTCCACGGGCTAATGGACAGATGGTGGTGGTCGGAATCACGTCTTGGGGCAAAATTTGTGGATGCAGCTGGATAAACAACAAGATAAAACCTCGGATTCCAAACATTCTTTAAGTGGCTGCTCCGGAAAGGTTTGCTTCATCTCCGCAATTAAATAGACACAGTTTGGCAACAGGGTTCAATGTATGTATACTTCTCTAGGTAGTTTCCCCATTTATAAGATGAGATCAGATAAGATAGGATGAGATAGAACTTTAATAATGCTGAAGGAAAGTCTTTTGACAGATTGCATGTATGATATTGCATGTGGCACTATATTAACATATATTGTAATGATTGTAAAATTGTGATAATTCATATGGCGCACTGACGCTGTCAGTGTTTACTGTCACAGCTCTGCTCTCTACTGAAAGAGGAGAAGTTCTAGAGTTTGATGGCCACTGAAAGAAAATACCTCCTGTGGAAAGAAAGCTAACGTGGTTTTGCTTCACTCAGAGAAAGTCATCTCGACAATGAGTGAGTCCAGAACGTTCACTGTATAAGAAGGTGTATAAAAAGACAATAAATTATTTTTGTTTTGTGGGCAGGGCATGCTCCTGGTCTATCACTATACCAGAGGGAAAAATAATTTTGATGGAATACCTGAGGTTTGACCTGGAGAACCACCCTGAATGCCAAAGTGACCATCTCCCAGTGTTTGCTGGTGAAGGCCTACCTATAGGTGAGGAAGATGTGGAAAAGAAAAGGGTTTCGTAAGGGTTTTTTGATTGGTTGACGGTGCCAGTGGAAACAGAAATCCAGGACCACTGTGAGTCAGAGTACAACCTGGATGAGATGGCAGGCCATCAAGCAGGTTTTTGGAAGGATTTAGGAAGCCAAATTAAACATGGGCAGAACAAAAGAAACTCCACGTTGACTGTAATGTGAGCAGTGTGGTCCAGCGTGCATTCCTATGTCATGCCAGTTAGTGCTTTACAAATAAGTAAAGTGTTAGTACAAATAAAACCTAACGATGAATCAACATACTGAAAGGTTTTGAAAGGTGGAGGAAACCGGAGCACGCAGAAAAAGTCATTTAGACTAAATAATTGTCTGACTCTCCACAGACAATTGGAGTATCTGAGCTGAGGATTATACAAAGAACCCTGGACTTATTTTACCAATTGAAAATCAGGAGGATGGTTTTATTTGACATGGTTACGTATTATAATTTTAGCCGCGTGCTCTGAATACATGTAACCAAATGTATTTTTACTCTATTTGTAGTCAGGTCAGATTTGTGGCAGCAATCCCCTTGCACCAATGCTTATACACTCCAACACCATCGAACTTCAGTTCATGTCTGATTTCAGTGTCTCAGGCTCAGGTTTCTCCATTCACGTCAGAGCTGTCAAAGATGAGTACACTTTGGGTGAGTTGGAAATCAGGTATCAAAACCAGTCAAGCCATGTCTGGTGGTGAGAGGAAACATGGCAGTGATGATTCGAGGTGATACCAGAATAAGTTGTGGGGGCTCATACTTGCATGCCTATTTGTGGTATTGCATTCAAATATTATGGATGTAAGTTGCCTTGGATGGGCTTTTGTTTCCCTTCGGTGGCATATACAACATTCTACAACAGTGGCATTGTTCTGCCTTAAACTGGGAAGGCATTTGACCAAGACAGCTTTTTTTCCCTATTGTATTTGTATATCACATTTAACAGTAAATATGGTCACAAATCATCTTTACAGGAATCCAGATATTGGTTTTGAACCCTAATGAACAATAGTAGAGTGGTGAAGGAAAACCCCAGAGAATACCCAAGTGCAAAATCTTAAGAGGATACAGGCTCAAAATGAAACCTGTCCTCTTCTGGGTGACACAAATAGTGATAGATAGTCATTAGGACTTTCAGTAAGACTGCGTTATACAGTATATACAAACCAAAATAAATGAGGGGTCCAGGGACAAGAGGTGCCCTCTGACAACATTGCTGGTTCCACTGTGGCCTCATTAAATGTGTAATTCAAAGTAGTAACAAAAAATCAACAAAACAGAAATTCAAAGTAATGTGTAGTCTAAAACTTTGGGGTGGGAAAAAGGGACTTCATTAGACTTTAAAAACCTAAATGCAAATTCTAATGGCAGTAATAATCTGTCGCCAAGAGACATTAGAGAATAACATTTGTCTAATTTCCTAACCAGCAAGTACCAAACCCTGGTCCTGGAGAACACCATGTCCTCTGTTTGATCAGACCACACAGGGCTAGCCTTCGCTCCCCACCTACATCACTGAGCCTCGGCCGCCCATGACCCTGTCGCAGGTTAAACACGGTTCCTTCCTTAGACCACTTTTCATAGATACTGCCCACTGCAGACCAGGAACATCCCACAAGAGCTGCAGTTTTGGAGATCACAATTTTGTCAAACTCCTTACATTTGCCCATTTTTCCTGCTTCTAACACATCAAATTTGAGGACAAAATGCAATTGACAGCAATTGACTTGCTGCCTAATACCCATTAACAGGTGCTATGATGAAGAGATAATGAGTGTTATTCACTTCACCGCTCATAATGTTAAAATGTTATGCCTTGTCAGTGTATATGCAACAAACTAGGTTATTTAACTTCATGAAGATCTGTTACAACCAATCTAATATATAAATGTACACAAGTTCCATTAGCCATTAGCCTCCATTAGCCGACAGTTCGTTTCTCCAAACATTCAGCTGAAATACTTTGCCACGCTTCTTGTAAAACTTGCCAGAGATGTTCTTCACAAGTTGGAGATTTCTTTCTTGCCATTCCATGATAGATATCACTCCAGGTGACTGTTTGCTCTCTAAATAACACTCACATGGATGCTTGGATGTACACGTCGGCTCATTGCCTTGTTGCATGGAAGTCGTTTCCAATGAGCCGCAGTCCAGACGGAATTGCATGGTGTGATGGTGAATAAGTCTCCATCCTTTCCTGCTCCAAAACAACCCAAACCATTAAGTTTTACTTTCATGTGTGACTGTGGGTGTGAGGCAGTTGGCTAACTTTTTTCTCTCCTGTTCTCAATCTTACACAAGATAAAAAATGTCAACATTTGGATTCCACAGAACTTTCTTCCACTCATTCACTATCCAATTCTTGTGTGTTTTAGCCTTATACCTGTTTTATTTTTTCATAGAAACCAAAGGAACATGCATGTGTCTGTAATAATATGATAGAAGACTAGATGTTTCCAAACCTTAGACATTTATTATATACAATGTCTAATTTTCTCATCTTAGTACCCACATATTTATGTCATTAGCCCTAGTCTTGAGTGCTAATTATTTATAATACTCTGTCTCGTTTGGTTCAATGTGTGCAGCTCACTACACGGGTGTGCGCTTGTCCCTAGAGACGGTTTTGTCCCTTGAGACCGCCATCGATGCACTTTTACTAAGGTGACACAGCACAGGTGGGTCCTGGGAGACCTTGTGCTGGTAGGGTCATGACCATAACGACAGCTGTGCTTGAGGACGCCACACAAACACACACACACACACACACACACACACACACACACACACACACACACATACTGTATCCCCTGAGAGTCAGGAATAGTGGATCAAAACAGCACTGGCATACTTTCTCTCTTCAGCACATGACCTCTGGTGGAAAGAAACATAACACCACACCATGTTTGTATAGCATGCAAACTGGCATTGTCTCCTGGGAGAGGTGTGTGTGTGTGTGTGTGTGTGTGTGTGTGTGTTTTGTGCTTGTTCATGCTTGGATCCACCAATACCTCCTCTTTTGTGTTTGTTCAGGACCAGTCTGTCCCCGGCGGTCCTACAGAGCCCTGACTACCCACGATCCTATAGCGACGATACCCACTGCCGCTGGGTAATCTATGTCCCCGAGGGTTATGTTGTCAAGGTAACACGGCCTGAGGATTATGTTGAGGGCAGTAGACTGGCACGGTCAACTCGTCTGTAGACATGAATGCATTCATTGGCTGTGTGAATATGCAGTGAGAGTGGAGACCTCGCGATCAGCTTTCCAGGCCAGAGAGAATGTGATACTTGTTTCCATTAGTGTAGGGCTGAGGGGTTTACCTTTTTAGGTAGATGCATACTGATTCACACTTGGGGGTGTGCTATAATAGGGAAATTATTAGCAATACGTATGCTAGGTAAGATACTAGTTGAATATTTTTCTGTTATGATTCATGCTGTATTGGTTTATTCCTCTTATACTACAGTAATCTGATGGCATTTTTATAAATGAAAGTTTAGCTGTTGAATGTTTTGTGGTAGGTTATCATTCAAAAATGAACAACAGTACAGTCTAAGACCAAAACGGTAAACGCAGCACTAAAGGAAATTGGAAAGACAAAAGCAAAACTCTGGTCAAAAAGTCAGAAATACAGAGGATTTATCAAAAAAAAATACACAAACCTTTACAACCTTGAAAGTGCATGTCCATGCACTTTATGTCGTGATGAAACAGGAAATAGAAATCGCAAACAAAGATGTTCAAAATTCAACTGAGGGTGCCCCCTAGCAGTCTGGTGTATCATTATGCTAGTTCCCAGAGAAACTACAAACTTTTTTGTGACATAATACTTATTTATAGCTTTATCTCTGATTGTTATAAAGCAACAAACCCTGGAGACTCTTGAAATAAATACTTAATAAACAGCTATTTACATGAAACTTGACCATATCTGCAATTGCCAGCAACAGGAAGTGACAGCTCATTGATTGAGTCATTGGCCTTTCAATGGGTAGGGTTGCAAGTATAAATTCCAGTACCATTGCTGGGCCCTTGAGCAAGATGTTTACCTCATCACCTGTAAAAATGAGACAAATGTAAGTCTGGACAAAATGTGCAGGGAAAGGGGAAATTTTGCAACCAGGCGTTGGCAACTAATTATTGGCGAGAGGTTCTAAATGAGGTCCCAAAACAATTACTGACGCCCCAGATTCACCAATTCCTAGTTCCTCAAATTTCTGTTTCCCATCCTGTACAATAAATTACACATTTACCGAACTGTCACCTTCTGACCAACCAGATTTGAGAACTGAACAGTGCTGTGTTACAAATGAGCCCATTCTTGTGAGAACACCATTACTGAATTAATAATTGTTTGTCATAGTTTTGTCATTACAGACATTGGATCTGTATCCACTCCTGTTTTGTGGGTCCATTAATAATTCACGGCTCTATTTGCAGTGTAATTGGTGTATAATGTACAGTGTAATGTTTCATAACTAAGACAGTGCTATCTGTCCAATAGATACGCATTGTCACAATGGTGGACTCTTTTCTTTCAGCTCGACTTCATTGACTTTGTTTTAGAGGAGTCTGAAAGGTGTCAGTATGACTCACTGTATGTATTCTGAGACTTTAAAGCCAGAGAACAAATCAGTAAGCTGACCAAAGCTGCTCTTCCTGAAATGTAAAGCTCCACAGCACACTTCAGAGATACTGTACGTATGCTAATTATCAACATGCTAGCTAATGTTAGATATACATTCAAATTTAAAGCTTAGATTTTTAATCAGATCATGAAATGACCCATAAACTCATTGTAGATTTAGTGATTAAATGACTTCCTTTGTTCAAATCCTCTAGAAATTTCCGCCATGGTATGAATTTAGCGTTATAGTTAAATCGCTCATCTTTGTTGTTCTTGTGTTTATGTGGGAAAGTGGTCTTGGGCGGTCACAGCATTCCTCCCCCCGGGTGATGGTTTTGCAGTTCATGACGGACGCCAGCGTGTCTGCCCGGGGCTTCAGTGCTAATCTCTCAGTCATCAGCAAAAATGGTGAGTGCATCAACAAACACAAACATGCAGAGCTGGGGCTCATCTTAGAGCCAACAAAACAACTCCCACTCCCACGCACATACTTTGTATACATTAGAAATACCATTGTAATGCTAGCTATATACAATAACAGGTTAATTCGTAGCAGATTGACACATAGACAAAAAACTAAAATCATCATAGGTTTAAAACACGTCAATATTTAAGCGCATCTTATTTTCTGTCAAATGTTGTACAGTATAACAGAAACGCAGATTACAATAAAAAGAATTACGAATATGAACACGCAATACAAGAGTTTTTCTACATGTAGTTCCCATTCCCTCTTATAATAAGCTCCACTCTTCTGGGACGATGTTCCACAAGATTTTGTGAAGATTTGTGCTCATCCAGCCATAAGGGTTTTAGTAAAGTCGGGTACTGATGTAGATGAGGTGAGGAAGCCTGGGGTGCAGTCAGTGTGAAAGTTGTTTAATTTGGAGTGGATCTTCCACTCCAACCCATGTATAGCACATCTTTACAGAGCTGGCTTTGTGCACAGGAGGCATCGTCATGCTGGAACAGGTTTAGATCTAGTAGTTCAAGTGAATGGAAAATTTTATGCTACCGTTTCCAAAGACGTCATATGTAAGTGTGTGCCTCCAACTTTGTGGTAACATTTTGAGGAAGAACCACATGATTGGTCAGTTGTCTCAATACTTTTGTCAATATAATAATGGCAAACGTTGACTCTAGAGTAGTCTTCATGATCGAACTATAAATCGGATTTCAATTAAATGAACATGAAATCGTTTCTTATGTGTATAAAATAGCACTTGATCCAGCACATCATATTAGTTTTGATATTTTGACACGCCATTTGAAAATCAACACCTAAACAAAAACCAGGGACACTAGGCAAAAAAAAAAAACAACAATAACCAAAACGTGCACGAAAGACCATGACAACGAGAAGAAAAACGGGCAACAAACAAGCTTTTGATAATGAGGTGGTGACAAACTAGAACTTATATAGAGGTGCTCATTAAGGACAAACAGGAAACAGGTGCTTGTGTTTGTGCCATGTAACAGTCATGTGATGTGCAGGTGATGATGGGTAATGTAGTATCTTGCCAAATGTATTGCTTAGATCAATCAAAGTCATAGAATCATGAAGTTGGAATGATAGGTTGGGTCTCATGGATTAATTCACTAAGGTGTTTCTTTATCCAGTGAATTGTTCCTTTATTTGCATTGCTTAGAGCTCACTTTAATTGTGTGGTTCATAGCCTCATAATATTCGCTCGAGACGAGCAACGCCTTTGATAAACATGATGCCTCCAATGATGTCTTCAACTTGCAAACAACTTAAGCACACCATTTAACCATTAATATTCTTCACATTCAAGATTCAACCCATGCAAGACACTAAAAGCCTGATAGAGCACTTGTGAAGGGAATTATTTAAAGGAGACACACTGACAGTCTTGAGGTCTTTTTTCTGGTTAAATATTGTACTTTCAAAGATGCAACCTCAAGGGTTCTCCCACACATCTGTTTTAAATAACCTGAAAGATTATCCTGTGTGGCAGTGTCCTCTTTACGCTCATTAATCTAAAATTCTTGTGCAGTGAGTTCTGTCATTCGATCTAATCTGCCCTTCCTGTCCACAGAACTCCATGATGACGACCAGGATGAGGAAAAACATCACGACAGCAATCTCCTCCTTCTATAATCCAATAGAGTTTTGTCCTCTTTATACATTTTGCATTAGATCAAATGTATGCCCAGTTGCCAGGTCTGTGTTTTTGTGGATTCTGTATTTATAGTACTGAACTATATGTGGTTCTCCTCCAAACTGTTACCACAAAGTAATGTCTCTGAAGGTGACTCAAGGAGACTCAAACCTGTTCCAGCATCATAATGCCCCTGTACACAAAGCCAGCTCCATGAACATGTGCTTGTGATGGGTTGGAGTGGAAGACCTTCTGCTATATTGAAATCTATTGAACACCATTGGGATGAATGTGAACCTTCTCACCTCATCTACATCAGTACCTGACTTTACTTACACCCTTGTAGCTGAATGAGTACATCTGAAATCTTCATAAAATCAAATGAACCATCAACTCAACTAAACAAGCCCTTTTGTATTTTGTCTTTTTAGAAATGTAGAGTAAAAGGAGGAGTTTTACTGGTACTGGCATCAGATTTATGCAGGAGATTAATATTTTGACTGGAGTACAAATATTGTTTCTTCGCTTCTCCTCATTAGTCAAGATTTACAATATTATTTCTAGCCATAAAAATCTTATTAATCTCATTTTAAGTGCAAGAAAAGATTGTGTATTATTATGATCAGTCTAAGATTATTTATCTTTTTACTTAGTTACCCTGCAAATTAAGCTTAATTACCATCAGAGACATCGTTTGAGGACTTGTATCTTTTAAGTACTTTATCTAAGCTGTAATAACTGGTTTTAAAGTTGCCCAGTAAAAGAAAAAGCTCAATAATCACACTTATTTATTAGTATTATTTATTTCCAATGCTTGCTTTATGTCAACACCAACACATTTATATGCAACCTGATAACAACCTATTAGACATACAGCAGTCTGAGGAATCTGTGCTGTGACTGCTACTGTGTGTGTGTGTGTGTGTGTGTGTGTGTGTGTGTGTGTGTGTGTGTGTGTTCCTCTCAGCGCCATGTGGAATTTGTCACGGCTTTGCTGCTCCTGAGCAGGACGACTTTAAGGCAGCAAAGACTCACAACATCTCTGTTTCTCTGTGTATATAAACGAGTCTGACACAATCATCACACACACACACACACACACACACACACACACACACACACACACACACACATGCACACGCTCAGTCATTTCATCTTCCCACTTCTAATTTGAACTCTTGTACATTTATTTAAAAGCTTCTTTCACTCCCCCTTTCATTTATTCACTCTTTCCTCTACTTGCTGCGTCACATTTTTTAATGTCATTCTATCATACACTTTTATCCATTGCTTTCTTTACTCATTTTCTCACCTTTTGCTCTCTCTCTCTCTCTCTCTCTCTTTCTTCTCTCTTTCTTTCTCTCAACCTCATATCAGACCCTTGACATCTCTCTCTCTCCACCTGTCCAAGGTTTTCATTTACTTTCTTGTCCCTATTTCTCCTCTTTGTCCTTTTCTTTCTTTTTTATGCCATCTCTTCACTTTTTTCCTCAATACTTTTCTTCTCTCTTTCCTTCCCCATATTGTTTTTGTCAGATTCTCAACCTTCCTCTGTTTAATCATCTCTCTCTCTCTCTCTCTCTCTCTCTCTCTCTCTCTCTCTCTCACACACATCCATCTTCTCTAATACTCTTTCTATTTTCAATATTTATTTCTCTCCTGCATTTTTTTCTTGTCCGACCCTTAACCTTCCTCTCATTGATTATTTTCTGTTCTCTCTCTTTCCTTTCCTTCACACCACATTGTCTCTCTTCTCTCTCTCTCTCTACCTGTCTATCTTTGAATTTCCTTTCTCCCCTTTATCTTTTTCTCCTCTTGTTCTGTTTTTCCATCTCTTCTCTTATTATATCTTCCCTCTCTCTCTCTCACTCTCTTTTTTATTATTTCTTCTTATCCTGTCAACAAAACACTAGTATACCTTCTGGTTAATAATCTCCTTCTCTTACACTCACCTTCCATACCAAACCTGTCTTTCTGCCTCTTGTTGGTCAA
Source organism: Silurus meridionalis (assembly GCF_014805685.1). Lineage (NCBI taxonomy): Eukaryota > Metazoa > Chordata > Actinopteri > Siluriformes > Siluridae > Silurus > Silurus meridionalis. Next base: position 25,239,118 of record NC_060888.1, on the reverse strand, counting down.
AGTGTCCTGCTTCCTGGAAGCTTCTGTGCTGTGGAAATGAAGGAGGACATGCTAATGCTCTGTTTACCCAACAGCCTCTGGGAGAAAACGTAATAGTGGAGAGTTATGCATGAAAGCCTGTTTGTGCAGTACCTGTGTGTGTGTGTGTGTGTGTGTGTGTGTGTGTGTGTGTGTGTGTGTGTGTGTGTTTGTGTGGGTGTGAGATGACTCGATGTGACATTTACAGTTACAACATGACAAACATCTTAGCTGACAGGAAACGGCTTAAACTTCCAGTTCACACACCCTTTCACACATTCAAGGGTTGTTGATCTTGTGCTTTATATGCACAAGATGTACATTGAAAAGATAAAGAGACGTGTGTGTGTGTGTGTGTGTGTGTGTGTGTGTGTGTGTGTGTGTGTGTGTGTGTAAAGGGTAGAAGTGTAGATCCTGGAAAACCATTCCAAGTTAAAAGTCACAAATTAGAAGAAAGTAGAAGAAAGTCGCTCACATCAGGATGCATAATAAAAGGGTAAGGAGGCAAAATAGAGGAAGAGGAAGAGGAAGAAGAGACCAGAGCCACATTTCAGATGAAATTAGAGCCACTATTGTGGACCATGTTGTCAATCATGGCCTCACAATGGCTGAGGGTACAGCCGAATATTGAAAGATCAACTGTGTCTTCAATAATTCAAACATTTTGTAGAGAGAACAGGAATGTAATTCACCAGTGTGGACTGTGCTGTTATAGTGTGTGTGTACATTCCGTAATACATTTAAGTATAAATGTATTGCATTAGTGCATTTTTTCCACACAGGACTGCAGAATTACCTCATAGGGGTGGCAGAGGACCCTTTTTTTTAAACCCCAACAAGAGGAGACTATTTGCACCATGGTCCGAGCAAACAATGGCATTAGGCTGAGGGAAAAACAAAAGACTGTTGTAGAAGACAATAATGTCTTTGAAAACCTTCAGTCTGTAAGCATCTCAACTATCGACAGGGTGTTGAAAAGACACCACATGAGCATGAAACAGCTGTACCGCATACCATTTGAAAGGAATGGTGACAAAGTGAAGGCACTACGATACCAGTATGTACAAGTAAAACATCTATAAGCATACAGTAACTAATTTACATAAACATCTTATAGTGATTTATATGTACTACAGCATGTGTGACCTGTGTACATTTGCTATAGCTTTAGGAAAAAAAACATGCAATATGTGTACATTTGATATGAAATGAAATGATAATGCATTATTAATTGGTTGTCTCCTGGGTTGTAGCTTATAATAGAATTGGCTGTGGCTGTGGATGAGGCTGGCTTCAGTCTGAACAAAAGCAGAAGATGTGGTTGAAATGTCATCAGCCACAGAGCTACTGTTGATTTACCAGGCCAGCGGGGAGGAAATATCACTATGTGTGCTGCTATGTCAGAGCAGGGTGTGCTATCTCATATTCCCTTTTAGGCCCATACAACACACAGCATCTCCTCACCTTCTTAGAGACCCTCTATAGGGCTCTCATCCCTGATGATGATAAGGGTCCATGTCGAGATGATTTACCAAAGAATGTGATACTTTGGAATAATGTGAGTTCCCATCACACCATCAGGAAATGGTTTCTGACCCATTACAGAATGCTGATGCAATTTCTCCCACCCTCTTCCCCATTCCTCAACCCAACTGAGGAGTTCTATTCAGCATGGAGGTGGAAGGTCTATGATTGCCAGCCACATACTCAGATGACTCTGCTGGCTGCCATGAATGCAGCATGTGAGGACATCACAGTGGAAGCCTGCAGAGGCTGGATAAGACATTCCAGAAGATGTTTTTCACACTGTATTGCAAGGGATGATATCTGTTGTGTTGTGGATGAGAATCTGTGGCCTGACAGACTGTGATGTCAGGGGGTTTCCGGGTCATCCGTCTCCATACCCGCCGTCCTATACATCTGCCTCTTTCAATCCAACTACCTGCATGTCTTCCCTCACCACATCCATAAACCTCCTCCTTGGTCTTCCTCTTTTCCTCCATCCTGGTGGCTCCATCCTCAGCAATCTCCTTCTGATATACCCCTCTCCACATGTCCAAACCATCTCAATCTCACTTCCCTCACCTTGTCTCCAAAAAGTCCTACAAAAGTCCCACTCTCTAATAAACTTATTTCTAATCCTGTCCATCGTCGTCACTTCCAACGAAAACCTCAACATCTTCAGCTCTGCTACCTCCAGCTCCACCTCCTGTCTTTTACTCAATGCCACTGTCTCTAAACCAGACAACATCTCAGGTCTTACCACAGTCTTAGAAACTTTCCCTTTCACTTTCACAGAGACTCTTCTATCACAATATCCCACAAACAGTAATGTGTAAATTTGTGCTGTTAAAATAGAAATTTTCTTAGAAGAAATTCAGCCTTGTGCATTTTCAGTAATTGTAAACCAAAACATAGTTTACATCAGAAATACTGGAATAAATATAAAAAAATGACTTAACATTTTAAAGATCTTGTTTGTAAACAATGACAAAATGACTTTCTGCTATTCTAAAAGCAATCACATGCTCATTGACACAAATACTTACTTTTAAGAGAAGAACTAAGGATTTTGAGCAAAATACAGGCTTTTGCAGGAAATCCAATGTATTGTGCTGCTTGTACAAATTGTTTTGAGAAATGCATTGAGTTTGCGAATCTTACGGATGATTCGAGAAATGCTCCAAAGCAACAGAGAAAAACAGTGATATTGTTCACATGTAGAGGGTTGAACGTTTCCTAGGAACGTGGAAGACTTTTTCTTGAGGTGGTATAAAGAGTACCATCATCCCATCTCCTGCTATGCATTGGGATAATCTCGCCTGAGTGTTACACACCGGAGTGAAGGTATTTATCCCAGATAAATCAAACGATTCATCATCATCATCAATCTTTGCTCAAGCACACAATACACAACAAAATAAAACAAAAGGTTTGTGTTTTATTTGCACAGTAAAGAAAGATAAAAGGTACAGTCAGATAAATTACTGGCACAGAATATCATTTGTGTTAAATTTGAGTAAATGTACTTCATTACTGTACTTAAGAAATTCTCTGTCTACTGTCTAGTCAATGATATTAAAGATAAAAGCAACTTTTTCTCTCCACTACATTTATGAGTTAATATATGCAGTATTAATCTATTTTACAGTTTTTCTCAGTTGCTTTGGAGAATTTCTTGAAATATTGGATCATTGTAATGGATATTCATATTCTTAGATAGTCACAATACCTCAGGTCTTGACTGGAAAGAGACTACATGTGTGTTGTAGCGCCACTATGTGGTGAGGATGGTGCTATTTGGGATGCATCACGTGATCTGTAAATTTTTATGCTTCACAGGATCTTCTAGTGAACACGACTGATTTGGGAGGACAAATGCAGCCCTAGTGTCTTCTAGTGTCCACATCTGTTTATGGTTTATGTTTATAGTGTCCACATCTGTTTATTTTTACATACTGTAGTTTTTCATCCTTTTTTTTTTATATTTACACACCTTCATTTCTTTTCCCCCCTTTTACTCTATTTTATCTATAGTCTTCTCTCTCTCTTTTACTCATCATTGCTCTCTCTCTCTCTCTCTCTTTCTCTCTCTCTCTCTCTCTCGCTCTCTCTTTCTCTCTCTCTCTCTCTATCTCTCTCTCTCTCGCGCTCTCTTCTCCGTTATTTTCTCCATTTTTCTTTGTTTTATTTCTCCTCTTACTCCTTACAAAGTTATACACAAAGAAAGCAAAACAGTAAAATAGGGTTTAAACTGTAAACTGGGCTTCTCCCATGTTCTTGCAATGCTTTTTAATTTTTTGTTCTTTAAAGTTAAATCAGATAAAGTCTTTCTTATATGTACAGAATCCTCAAATAATATGTTTCCACCTATAATTTGTTTTGTTAATTTATAATTTTTACCCAAATTTTATGCGTTTTTTTTTCTTGTGGCTTCTCTTGTCCACATTGGTCATGTGACCTGCCAATGCATTAACTGATAAAGCCAACCTACATCTATGTCATGATCAGACTGGTAAGTAGTCACATGACCAATGTGAACCCACATTAGGTGAAACAGACCTACAGTATATACGAGGTGGCATCAAAAAGTTTCGAAGCTAATGTTTCTAACTGGTGCCATTCTGACCACGTGTTACCACGTCTGCGATTTCATTATGGACAGCAAGATTGAACAAAGAGCAAACGTGAAATTTTCTTTGAAAAAGGGCAAAAATGCCATAGAGATGTTTGACATGACATACGTTTGACATACATTGATGCTGCAACGAGTCGTCCGAGGTGTTTCGAGTGGCATCAATAGCGGAAGAATATCACTGGAAGACCCTGAGAAATCAGGAAGCCCTTTCGACAAGCTCAACCTCCGAAAATGTTGACAACTTGTGCATGATGATCATCAGAGAACAATCCACATGATCTCACTTCCTCACTTACACTACATGCCAGATTTTGCTACTGCAGACTTCGTCCTTCTCCCGAAGATGAAGTCTCCATTTTGACACCATTAAGTAGATCTGGTGTAAATCGCAGTAGGTGCTTGACACGCTTCGAAAAGAAGAGTTTCAGGACACATTTCAGCAGTGGCAGGAACACTGGGAGTGCAGTATTGCTGTTTTAAAGGTGTACATGTAGATAAATAAAGTACTTTATTGTAAACAGAGCCCGTCTCGAAAAACTTTGATCCCACCACGTACTATAACCCTGCTGAGTGTCTCACATGCTTTCAACAATACTAAACAAGTAGGAGACCTGAATTAAAGAGCACCAGAGGGACATTTTTAACAAGTCTGATTGCTGTTAAGTAAAAATACGACGCCAGGGAAATGCACAGAGAGTCAGTATTACCTTTGATACAAAATCTGACATTTTTGTCAAATAATGACATGAAAATTGGGGGAAAAAAATCATAGAGACTAAAAATAATACAAATTGATTGGGTATTAAATCTTTAATTTTTATTTATTTATTTCTTTTGTTTTTTATTTTGTTATTTATTTACAATTAGCCCTAAAAAAGCACATACCCAATATTTCACCATAGGTTAATTTTAATTTACCCCTGCTTCACTGATGCATATTCTATTGTATTGAACTGTAATGCATATGGTATACTGTATATGATTCACCTGTTTTGTAGAGATTGATACAGTATTAAGCCACATCTGGTACAGCCACACACCTGCTTCATAGCTCAGAGAAACTGCTGCCAGGGTTTCATGCTTAATTTAGTTTTTTCCACCATTCCAGACTTGTGTGTCATGATAAATTACACACAATGCAACAAAGCTGTCTTGCAGATGGCACCGGGACACAGCAGGCACATCAGATACAACCCCTGGAAGGAGTTCATTTCCGTTCTGAACTGCCAGATGCACAGTGGGAAGAATCTGATAGCGAGAAAGAATTGTTTTAATGATTTTAAAAAGGAAAGATTTAGAGCAATAGAGAAACGGAACGTACATTTATGTAATTATTTGATATTTTTGTGTACTTTTATATATTATGCTTAATTTATATATTATATTTTCATATATATATATATTTTCATATATATATATATATATATATATATATATATATATATATATATATATATATATATATATATATTAATTTTAATGGCACTCATTTTATTAAATCATTATTAATGCAGCGTGCACGTTTGACCATTTGTATTACAAAAATAAAATAATAAAAGAGGCGAAATTGAAACCTTCAATGGAACACACGTTTAATCACGACGTCCTTTCTTTACTAAGCTCATAAAAAAAAAAAAACCCTGCCAAAAAAGTATTTTTATATTATGTTTTACTGATGCGCCAAAATCAAATCAGCACCAAAATCCGCCATGACGCACACATCCGGCAATTAAAACCGTCCGTGTGGAAACACAGCAAAAGTTATGTTTGGTGTCCTGTTGATTTACGCAAATTAAAACACTATAATTAAAACATTTAGAAGAATATTTTGTCTTCATGCTCTATATTGAGTTGGGTTTCACTAATAATAAACATACATTTAATTAAAGCATTAATATTTGCCCATGCGCATGTTGAATAGAGTATTAAAAACGGAAAAGTATTGTTGGAGCAGGGATTGTTGGAGACTTATTTTAGGTGAATGGAAAACTAAACCAACATGGCTACCATTCCATATTTCCAAACAGATGACTAGAGTGTTTCCCATCATGGAACGGCCTGCCTAGTCAACGCACCTAAATCCCATCGAACTGCTCTGGGATGAACTGAATCACAAGGTCAGAAAGAAATCTCCAACTAGTGAAGAACATCTTTGGTGAAGTTTCATGGCAAAATATTTCAGCTAAATGTTTGGAGAAATGAACTGTCCAGAGAGTGTGCAAAGATGATATTCATCCTAAGGGATGATTTTTCATTTTAAATAAATTGAAACATTTATATATTTTTTTGGTCAAAGTCCTTCATATCCTCATATGATACAAGACTGCTGCATCGAAACAAAAGGAACATGCAAATATCTCAAAAACTATAAAAGACAAGGGGTTTACGACCTTTTAACAGACCCTGCATTAAGATTGATTTCTCAGTACACTGTATTTTAGAATTATGGATGTTTTAATTTAAATAAGGTGAGAATTAGATTCATCGTTGATGCATGTAATTTGCATCCTACTTGTAATCTCTCAGTGTATTAGGAAGACATAGTTCAAGACTCTTCTCGGTTTTAGCACTGAGGTGGTGGAATAAACTTTCACTTGAACAGAGTCTCTAGCAGCCTTAAAACAAAGTCTAAAGACTTACTTCTTCTAGCAGTACTTTTCCTATAGAAAACAATACCTAATATAACTATTTTTCTCCCAACAGACTTTTAGACTGATATTTTTATTAGTCTCAATCCTAATATTATTGTTATTAGCTCTGGATAAGCCAGTAAAGCAATATGTTGTAGTAGATACATACAGTAGATGCAGATGTGTAAATAGTAATCAAATTTAAATGGCTGCTGTGGGAAAAAAAGGTAATTAGAGTATTGAGAGAAGTTTGAACTTAGAGTTCAGCATTAGTATGGCAAAGTGAATAAATTTTATAAATAACCCTGAAGTGATCTGGATTTTTCAAACTAAATATATAAACCTGACATGGTGATGTAGAAGCTAATGCTCCTCACAGCTCCAGGGCAATCCTGAGCTCAGGTTACTCTGTGCAGAGGCTCCCAGAATCAGTGTGGGCTTCATATCGGTTTTCTGGTTTCCTTCAATCTTCTAAAAAAAACTTGTCTGGATTTGAAGACTGAACATGTATGTATGCGAATGTCTGCAATGAAGCTCTTGGCGAAAAAGAATGATGTATAAACGAATCTAAAATTTTTTTGAACTCTTTTACAGATCCAAACATGAACAATTATCTGCTTTCCCATTGCTTTGACTCTAGAGAATAAGACCGTGGGGTGATCCCACACCATTCCCGTTTACACACTCAGACAATCAGCTGGCATTGGCTGGGGCAGGGAAGTGCCATGATTTTCTGTGTTGTGATTGGATAGAACTTGTTAGCCCCATCCATCTTACCTTTATTCCCCTTTTCAACAGGGCTTCAGTGCAAAGGTCAGAGTGATAGAGAGATAGAGCTGAAATAGAACTTCACTCACACAGTTTACAGATCGGACAGGACAACATGGAGCAACCGCTGGTAAGGCTACACTTTCATTACAACGGTTTCTCACATTCCTTTTCGCTATTCACTGATTTTCACGGCTTCACTCGAAAGTTATCACCCCTCTATTAGTCACTAACAGACTGCTGCAGATGAACAGTGTGATTCAGAAATAAGTGCCCTAGGATTTGTATGTATCTATGATTGTAAAAAAAATCATAATTTCCTACGGTATAGCTGCTGTATTATATCTATATTTCTGTTAATCCAGTAATGATTAATTAAGTAATAAATCAATATATTTAATTAAATAATTAAATGAGTAATTGCATATGCACTTAGTTACACTTGGGTGCTGGTTTTAAATGTGTGATTTCTTTCATTATTGATATGAAATATGAAATGAAATTAATATTATATTGAATTATAAAAGAATACAGCTAACATCAGAATTATGAGAAAAATGTCAGAAAATAAGCCAAAATTTTATTTAAATTTGATAAGTTTTTTTTTTTTTTTTTAATAAAAATTCATTTATATATATATATATATATATATATATATATATATATATATATATATATATATATATATATATATAAAAGGTTCATTTGTTCTGAAATTGTAACCCATTTCTTTACATTTAGAACTAATTTCAGAAAACCAGTGTGTAAGATTTATTCATATATAATTATTGCATTTTCACACCACTTGATTAATTAATTATTTGTTTGTTTGCTTATTATTATGTGTATTTTCTTTATTTTTGTTACATTTTCTTTTATATTCAATTAAATCTTAACACTTTCATTGTACAATGTTAAATGACGACCACCTAAAATCAACATCATCCTGTTTATGTTATAATTCACGGTCATTTTATCGAAGAATGATGTAATCTTGCTTAAAAAAATATTCAGCATAATATAAAAAAAAACCCAGACAAACAATGAAAATGTTCTCAGGCCTGAACAACATGCTTCAAATGAATAAATCCCACAAATTGTATTGATTTTAGATTCTGAACAAAAATATAAAATATATTGAAAAAAAATCTATATATTTTTTATTTTTTACCAATAAAGAGTGCATTATAATGTGTATTATATAATGATATAACTGAGTGTGTACTTGCACCTGTGCATTATAGATTTTTCCCGTGCTGATTGGATTCGTAGCCGTGTTAGTCACCATCTTCTTCATGGTCCTAAAACCAAGGAACTCTGAAAGTAGGAAAAAACTCAGCAAGCACCCAAAAACTCTGCAGGACCCCAGCATTAAATATCCGCTGCCCCTCATAGAGAAGGAGGTGAGTCAGGAATCCAAAAAAAACACTGACTCAAATTACCTAAACTGATCTCACTGCTCTGATTTTACAAAAGCTTGTTATAAATATCTACAGGAAATTACTCTACTATATAATTTTTGATTAGAACTGTAGCATTCAGTAAGCAGGATGAATAAAAAAACAGGAAAAAAAAGCAAAATGTTCAAAGTAGAGACATATTATGATGCAAAGGCAGGAAAAAGAATAAAAAAAATAAAAAGACACCTCGATTTCAAGTCACACACTGATGGTAAAGTAGTGCCTCGATATCCAAGCAACATACAATAGTAAAACATTAGCTAAAGCTAACAACTAATTAGCAACAGCGTTATTCCTGATCTCTCATGGAAGCTAGCATGTTAATAACTCTAGGATACAAGCTAGTTAAATGCTAAATATAAGTAGAATGGTTTCTGTTGCCTCTAATGCCTCATTCTCACTCTTATAATTGATAAACTAAGCTTTGAGATGCTTACAGAGCTTGGAAGTACGCTTTCCAGATGGAACTGCATGGTGTTGATGTATGGAATGGTAGCAATGTTGCTTTAGTTTTTCCTTCACCTGGAAAAAGTCTCTAACATTTCTTTCCCCTAAAATAACCCCAAACCATTAAGCTTTCACCCCCATGTTTCACTGTGTGGGGGTGAGGCCTGCTAACACCTTCTCCACTGTTCCTCTGTCTTACATGAGTTGAATATATATATATATATATATATATATATATATATATATATATATATATATATATATATATATATGCGCACTAATTTCTTCACCAATTATGTGAAACAATTGAACAATTACATTACCAATTCAATATTTGTCAAATGAAACATTCAGTTTTAACTAAAGTGCCCTTAATGGTGACAGGACATTACGCATGACACGAAAAGATTCCGCTTCGGGCTTCCCTCATCTCTTCATGTGCTCGGGCTTCCAGTCGGTATGAACCTTCACCTTGATCTCATGCTTATCTCGCACACGTATCTCACACACCGTATCTCACCTGTCGTCTACATTGATATCAATGCTTCTGTTTTCTCCTGCACTCTGAAAAAGGTCAGCACGTGTACCTGTCTGCTAAAGTCAATGGAAATCTGGTTATCCGAGCTTACACTCCCATCTCCAGTGATGAGGACCAAGGGCACGTTGATCTCATCATAAAGGTGGGAAATAAACCACAAGCCGCCTCGGATGTTAATAATATACTGTATATTTTTGGAATAAAAAAATGGGGTTATCCGTAGGGTTAGCATTTAATTTTAGGAAATTCCATTAAGGGATTAAATATGAAACAAATATAAATATAAAAACGTTTTGAACCTTTTTGATGTGTCTCCTTAATGATGTCTTTCATTACATTACAGTGAGCAGTGAAATAAATAAATAAAAACATATATTTTCTATTTCTCTGAGGTTGCATTTTGCTTCAGAAGAGAAACTTTTTTCTCTTCTGAAGCAACTCTTCTAACCCTAACCCTAACCCTAACCCTAACCCTAACCCTAGATTTATTTTGCTTAAAAGGAACTATATTAGTATCAAAAGAAGCAAATCAGGAAATCAATGTGAATATGCTTTAGGAATTGTAATGCTATGAGTTATACTAACATATAAAAAGTCCAGAAAAATTCAAAGGATATTTATTCTAAAAAAAAAAAAGTTTTTTTTTTTTTTTAAACATTTCTTTCGAATAATAAATTTAATTTTTTTATTTCAAAAAATTGACTTTATTTTATCATTTATTTATCTTCAATTGGAATCTGAATGTCTTTGATATTCATTTCCTGTTTCTTATCTACGCTCTTCAACCTAGGTATATCACAAAAACACACACCCAAACTACCCTGATGGAGGCAAAATGTCTCAGTACCTAAACAACATGAAGATCGGAGACACCATCGACTTCCGAGGGCCAAACGGCCTTCTGGTGTACAACGGCAGCGGTACGAAAGCTCAGAATCTAGATCTAGAATGATGTTAAGAAAAAGTCAATGGATTAAAAAATACCAAACACATAAGTTCTAACCAACAGAGGGCAGCATCAGGCAATGTGTCTGAAATAAGTTGCATTGAGAACATGAGAATATTTTGTGAGAATTTCCATTGATATACATATTCTTTTCTATTTAAGGTTTTTTTGCTATAAGACCTGATAAAAAGTCTGATGCCAAACTGCGGAAGTTTAAACACGTGGGAATGATCGCTGGTGGCACAGGTCAATACACGTGCACATCTCACGAAGCATAAAGGTTATTTTTGATTGTTATTCATGCTGCTGGTCATGTCTATTCAGGCATCACTCCAATGCTGCAGCTTATTCGCAGTATCACAGCAGATCCCACAGACAATACCAGGTGCTCCCTTATTTTTGCCAACCAGGTCAGTCATACTTATGACATCACTCATATCCACATACATTCATACATACTATATGACCAAGCTGTAAGGCTGTAGATTTATATTATATTAATGCACACATTGTACTATACACTATTGGGACAAAAGTTGGACACCTGGTCCAACTTTAAGTATGGTATTTGCTTTTAGTCCCCCATTCACACATTATCCCCCACTCTTCTGGGAAGATGTTCCACTAGATTTTGTGGAGATCATTCAGCCTCAAGGGTTTTAGTAAAGTCAGGTACTGATGGAGGGGAATTTTGGAGGCTCAGGGTGCAGTCAGCGTTTACATTCATCCCAAAGATCTATAGCAGGAGATCTTTCACTCCAACCCATGTAAACTATATATTTATGGTGCTGGCTTTGTGCACAGGGGCAATATCATGCTGGAACAGGTTTGGGTCTATTAGGCATGGAAAAGGAAAAATTGAATGCTGCTGCATCAAAAAAAAAACGCCCTATACAACCGTCTCCAATATTCTGTAGCCAAGGCTAGAAAAGTCAGGTGTCCAAAACTTTTGTCTATTTAGTGTGTGTATATTTTATATGCAATGCTTATATATGTATCTTCACTAAATCTGTGCACAGACTGAGAACGACATTTTGTTAAGGAAGGAACTGGAAGAAGTGGTGAAGAATCACCCTGAGAAAGTGCACGTATGGTACACACTAGACCGACCTCAGCAAGGTAAAAAAGCACAAACAACACAAGCAGATGCTGCAGCAGGCTATGGTTTATCAGGTCCATCTATGATGTTGGTGACCGATTACAAATAATATCCCTTCTGCTCATGTGGATAATGTATCCTTTTACCCTGTCCATTAGAGGAACACCACAGGATCACTATTAACCAGATATAAACTGTATGGACAGATGTTGTGGATGCCTCACCTTAATATCCAAATCTAGGACGTCCTTAGAATGGGAAAAAATCTGGAGGTTCTGAAAGCATAGCTGCGTGTATAGTCAGGAATCAAAACATGAATGGCATGTTTTTTATTTGTTTGTATTGAGGTAAGAAATGCATGACGCAATGACGTATGTTGGTGTTGATGTATGTCTGTTGATGCCTCAGGTTGGAAGTACAGCACAGGATTTGTAGATACGTCAATGATCAAAGCGCATCTTCCTCCTCCAGCCAGCGACGTGCTGATCGTGATGTGCGGACCGCCCCCGATGATCCAGAACGCATGCCTGCCGAGCCTCACCAAACTCGGCTACAATTCGCAAATCACCTTCACATACTGACACTGATTATAAAATAAACCTTCAACACATCGTCATTGTTTTGGACGTATTCATGAGCATCTTATACTGTACATATTGAAATAAATAATACATGAATAAATTGTATTTTGTGCCTGGATTTAAAGGATTCTTTGTAATTAATTGTAAAATGTCATGAATTTTATTAGAACGTCAACAACTCTTTTGGTAGTATAACTAAATTGAATTATTCATGAATTGATTCTAATTTCTATAGTAACAATTGGTACCATGTGTAATGGACGGGACAAATCCAAGACACGCCACATCGAAATAGCTGGGATTTTCTGGATTTTTCTTAAGTTTTTCTGAAATGATTTAATTTTTTACTGCAATTATGAATTTTTTTCTCAACTGCAACAGGTAAGAAAATTACTTTATATACTGTAACTGCTATAACACAAGTATTAACGCAAAAAAAGGCAAGTTGTTGTGGTAAAAGTTTGTGGTCACCTGACTATAAAGTTTGTGGTCCCCATAATCCTCAATCTGTTCCACTCAAGATCTTCCACTCTACGCCATGTTCCACTCAAAGCGTATCTTCACGGAGCTGGCTTTGTGCTCAGAGGCGTTGTCACGTGGGAACGGGTTTGAGTCTCCGAATTCAAGTGAAGGGGAAAATCTACATCCTATACAATGGAACAACTATGTGGTAACACTTTGGGGAAGAACAACATATGGCTGGAAAAGTCGATTGCACATCGTGTATCATGTCATGGTGGAATAATTCTGTATTTAATCCATAAACACCACTCTCATGTATTTAGACTGAGACACAGTGTTTTATTAGGTTACTGCATTTCACACAGAAAAAGAAATACACACCAATTGTATCCCATCTTTTCTATACTTCCTGAGAACACATTTTGTCAGGAACGTGATTGAAAGGACCCAGAATGCAGGATGCAAACGGAGTATAGTTAAACAGTCTTTAATAAATAGAGAAAAGAAAAAGGCATCTGAAATATAATGAGCACAGGCAAAAGGGAAAGGCAAGACAAAACAACTAAACAGTCCCTGGTCTGAAACACAGGCAAACTGAGACAAAACAAAATACACAAACAATCTGGAGTTTAATACCAGAAAACAGGGCAGAGACAAAACAGTTTTAAAGAACAGACCAAACATTAGACACCACCAAAAGACAGTCCAAAGGCTGAACCTTTACCAGGGTACCCAGGCAGAACAGGAATAAGAGACAGGGCAAGTGTTCAGGTAATAACTCAGGTAGAAAGGCGAGAATAATCTCTGGGACATGTGGAGCCGATCAGATGATCTGGCATCCAGTTAATGTCTTTGGTGCCCCTAAAAACACCTGGCAGCGGGGGAAACGAGAACATGGCCGCCGACCTGGAAGTGTGCCCTGCAAATCTGTCTACTGAACAAAGTCTGATGAAGAACTGGTGCTGGTGTGGGTTTGCTACAATTATACATACTGTAAAGCATCATCAGATACAAAACTTTCATGAAAATATCTCAAAATACGTAAAATAAGGACTGTGGATATTTCAGGAAAGTTCATTTTCTCAACCAATGTCCATTAGTTTAGCCAGGTGTAATCAACAAAAGCTGATGTGATAAATGTCATACATTAAGGTGAACTTCACAAGCATGGTGAGAGGATCATAATCCAACAAAACCCCTTGATAAACTCCTGTTCAGTTCTGCACTTCCCAAGAACCTGTCGCAGGTTGTTACTCAGCAGGCCTCGAATATTCAGAGGATCATTTCTATGTCCAAAGAAACGACAAAAAAACAAAGCAAATTCCAATTCCAGCGCAGATCTCCACCAGCCTCTCAGCTCTGGTCCCTTCTAATGACTCCACATCCATGTTATAATGTTCATCACAGATCCAGCTGGTGTTGGATCTGTGATGATCGCAAATGTTGAGCTATTTTATGAGTTGCTCAGTAGCTCCTGGTTCCACAATGTCACCTGAGACTGTAGAAAAGGACATGACTTATAATCACAGACTCCAGTGCTCATGTTCATTCTCGCTATCTGTTGTTTTGTATTGTTTTAAGATTTATAATCACACTCTTGATGTCACCCAAATGAGGATGGGTTCCCCTTTTGAGTCTGGTTCCTCTCCAGGTTTCTTCCTCATATCATCTAAAAGAAGTTTTTCCTTGCCACAGTCACCCCAGGCTGCTCATCAAGGATAAACACACAATCACTTTAATGTTTTGGTCTTACATTCTTTAAAGCAGCTTTGAGACAATGTCCATTGTGAAAAGCTCTATAGAAATAAACTTGAACTTGAACTTGGTTTGGTTTGGTCCTTGGTTTGGGTTGTCTCGGTCGATCCTGCGTCAGAGCGTTGTTTCTCTAATGCACTATGAAATTTGATGTAATTGTGTGTCAGGACCTTTTCAAATACGCTTTAAAAAATTATGTACATAATTTTTAAATGCTGTCAATAAGCCAAGTTATGCTTGTTTGGTGTTTGCTATCAGTGGTGTAAAGTATTTGAGTGAATGTACTTCATTACTGTACTTAAGAATTTTCTTTTGCTACGTTCTCATTTTACTGAGTATCAAACACAAGCAATTTTTAAGTAGTTTTTAATCCACTATATTTTAATTGACCAATTTATATGCTGTGGCTAATTCCAGCAGAAGGGGCGATATCGCCTTTGCCATTTTTGTGACTTAAAAGTTTGACATTTTTTTCCAACCCCAGCTACATCCATTGAAAAAAAAATCCAAAATCTTGGCTCATTGACAGCATGTTAACTCATAGTCCCAGTCACTTTAGCTAGAACACACACACACACACACACACACACACACACACACACACACACACACTGCAAGTTGTTTTGCATGTGTACTGGATATTGAGAAACAATCTAGTACTCACCAGTATTAGTCTTTCTTTAGTGTTTGAGGAAAAAGCAACTCTGTCCAATTCTGTCTTCTTTTCTCTGTAGTCCTATCAAAAGACTAGTTTCAGGCAAAATAATAAAAAAACCTCAAAGAAGCAAAGTTGTCCAATGAGTTTACTTTGGGCTGATCCTTTTAACATCCACATTAGGATTAATAATAAAAAACAAGGAATAAAAATAAAGGATTTTGTAACAAACAGGACAAACAACGGACTTTGCCCAACTTTACAAACCACTGTAAATTTTGGGGGTGCTTTTCAACATAAAAAAATGAATAGCGGATAGTTTGGGCAGAAGTTATAGATTTTTTTTTGCACATTTATCAGTTTATGAAACACGAAGTCTGTGTTGAACCAAATTTTCAGCAAGAGCTGTTGGATATTCAGCCGATATTATATACAGAAATGATTTCATAAATCTGTCAAAACCAAAACCAGTATCAGAGCGGCTACTGGGAAACTAGTCAACATCTTCTAAACAATCAAACTGATGAATTCAACAGTTACACAAAGCCAAACAATAAGCCAAAAGTGTCAGGATTTCAAGAGTTCCTCTGAGGCTTCTACCCCCCCCCCTCCCGCCCCCCTCCTGTTCTCTTACCTGCTGTTCTCCCTTTTATCCAGTAGATGTCGTCACTAGACGATATTTAGCTGCGTATCTAAATCTGAGTCTAATCACTAGTATGTGTTTCCCCTTGTTCAGTTTCTTTGCTTTATTGTTGAAGTTATGTTTACATTTATGGTATTTTGGCACTTGAGATGCCCTTATAAAGAGAGACTTTCAACAGTTTAGCAGTTTAGGGGTTAAGGGCCTTGCTCAAGGGCCCAGCAGTGGCAGCTTGGTGGTGCTTAGATTTGAACTTGTGATCAACCAGTGCATAGTCCAATGCCTTAACCATTGATGAACAAATAACAAAACAAGTGCTAATTTACTGTGGATTCCAGGGTTAGAGTAGCTGTATAATTTATATACAAATCTAAAAAAAGGATTCAGGGAACACTGGGATATTTTCTGTTTGAGTGCATGAAGCTGATTTTTAATGGTATAATTTGTTTGATGGAACAGTTTTTTTTAGTAAAGATTACTTTTAGCTACATGTATGTGCTAAAAGTGCAGTTCATAAAATGTTACAGAAAAGTATTGGATGTATTTTCGGAGTGTACTGAAGTATAGAAAACTAAATGAGGGATTTTTTTATCACATGGGATGCATCTAATCCAAAAATACATCATGCTTATGAAAATATACATATAAATATGCCTCAAAACTGTAGAACTTTGTGCTTAGCGTTGATTCTGAGGTGTACATTGTGCGATATATTATCATTGATCGTACAATTGATTACAAACGATTGTAAGGATGGCAATGTGACTGAAGCTCAGCACAGTGAGTGTGTGTTGAGTGTTAAGAAAGCTGCAATTAGCATACAGAGTGTTCAAGTGATACCGGATACAAAGTCTGTTCTCATAAGTGCTGTTTCTGGAAGTTTCCGCCCAGAGCGTGGATATGTTAGGCTGAGAAACGCGGTGAAGGCCGGGTCAGGGATCAGGGAGGTTGTGGGTTATCAGTGCTGAGGCTGGGGATCTGATGTAGGTCGGGGAGGTAGCGGTGTTAGCCGAGCAGCGAGCGGTCACACCATGGCCGTGTGGCTGCGTCTCATTCCTCTCAGAAGGACGTCCCGGCTGAGTAAGTGCTGGAAGCAAGAGGTAAAGTAACGGCTGGGGTTAGAGCACAAATACCCTTCCTTAAACAAGCCACACTTAGATCTTTAGTGTCTGTAATTCCTATTACTATATTATAGCTACACAACACTGAAGATGTGTAGGCTAATGCTTAGTAGACATTCAAATTCTGTCCAGATTGCATGTATGGAGGGCAGTGGTGCAGGGAAGGGATTGTAAGGGATTGTTTTTTTACATATTTGCATCAGTAAAACCCGGATTTCTTTATACATATTTTTTTGAGACCAATATTTAGCATGTAGATTGTTTTCTCTTCGCTAAAACCGTTTCTCGAGCGCGTTCTTTCTCTCAGCACCGCCGCCGCTACGTGATTACGACGTATCGCGACACTACTGAGAGCGAGGCGTGTCCTGAGAGTCACATAGAATACAGATTAACATGGCAGAGGTAGAGCTGTAACCTTCTGCAGACAGAACAGGGAAAAAACATCTGGTTTTATTTTATCTTGCTTCTTTTTGCACTACAAAGGCCTGTTTGTAAAAGGGCCAATCGAAAGGGCCAATAGAAAAACTTGGCGTTACACATTCAAAACACAAAGCCTTGAAATGAAAGACTCTTCTGTTGACAAGGTTTTGATGAGTGTGTGTATGAAGTGAAGGTTCTCTCACTGTGGGTGTAGAAAAAACCTCCTCCTTATAAAGGTGTGATGTGCAGTTAAATGGAGCACTGAACTGCATCCATTATTCACTCAGTTCTCATTAATCATCCTCTTCATAGTAAAGTTTGTTTAGAAGCTGGAACTTTTCTACGTTTACTGAAATAAAAATGTAAAAGGAGTCATTTTTAACAAGGAAGTTAGAACTTCTACTCAAGTACAAGAATGGTGTACTTCATCCACCATTGGTGGAGACCTGGGAAAATCATTACCACTATATTGTTCTTTAAACTTCAGATTTTCCTGACCTGAAATATGTTTCTACTAAGTTTTAGGTGTCCGTGAGCTCATGTATGTGGAAAATTGTGGAATTATGAAACTCTTTTTAATTTACCTTTAACTTTTAAAAAAAACATAACCTGAGGTAAAAGACAACTACGGTGTTTAAACACGAGTCTCATCGCCTTCTATTCACTCGACCGATTGATATTTGGTCCTAATTTCTCATTATGTCTTTCCACCATGTATGTGTTGATGAAGATGATGTGATCTGCAGTGACTCTTCCAGTAACTGATTACAAAGTAAATTGATCACTTTTACATCCATTCATTATGTTGATTTACAGTGTGGAGATGGTTTCTTTTAAACATTCTTTCATTGCAACATGAAGCTTCTTCCGAATCCTTATTTGTCACATACACTGATCAGACATAACTTTATGACCACCTGCCTAATATTGTATCAGTCCCTCTTTTGCTGACTAAACAGTCAATCAATCAATCAAACTTCTTCAGCAGGTTGAGCTACAGGATCTCGTCTGTTGGATCGGACCACACAGACCAGCCTTCGCTCCCCACATGCATCAATGAGCCTGAGCCGCCCACGACCCTGTCGCCGGTTCACCACTGTTCCTTCCTTGAAGCACTTTTGATAGCTACTGACCACTGCAGACCAGAACTTTGAGGACAAAATGTTTACTTGCTGCCTAATAAATATATCCACCCACTAACAGGTGCCATGATGAAGAGCTCATCAGTGTAATTCACTTCACGCAGGTTCAGCTACTGATCTGTACCCCTGCAAGAGGAGCATTAAGGGTCTAGCTTGGTGTTGCTTGGGCTTAAACCCCTCACCTTCTGATCACTAAACCAGAGACTTTACTATTGAGCAACCACTGCATGAGAGTTGACTCAAACACTTCCAGACATTTTGGTAAAATGTATTAAGCTTTTTTGTTTCCCCCAAAGTGTTTTGCTGGAAGAAATGCATTTTGGGCTGTGATTTAACTGGCAAAAAAAAAAAACAACAACCCTAAAAACAATCAGATATTAATCAGACTTTTATTTGGCCTTCAAACTGAGGAAAAAATCCTAACCGTGTTTAAAGCTTTGATAAATCAATTAAAGACAAAGGATTAGAACTTTTACGTAGTCATTTTGGATCACGCTGTATTTTATCATCAGAACAGCATGATTACATCAATGGCTTTATATCAGCTCTTGTGATTAAAATTTTTAGAGCACATTTTCTCTTCTAGCCTCCATGTTTCGAGAAGATCAACTGAGCAAACATGCAAAATTCCAAACACAAACCAGGACTCTATTATGGTGTTAATGATCCAGAGGCATAATTACTGCAGAGAACAGACGGATGAGAGAACACTCACTGTGAGGTGGTTAATGCTTTCCGATAACGCTTCAATCTGCATCGCTGCTCCTTTCGTTATCTGCATCTGAAACGTTGAGCCGTTCATCAAAACAACAACCAAGAAAACATTTAAAACCCACTTGAATTATGCAATTAATGAACATTTAAGCACAACCAATGGATGAAAGATAACTGAGGCTAAAAGGGACCATAAAAATTTGCACTTAACTTCTGTGTCTGAAAAATATATAGTATATTTACTGTATATATTCTCTTTAATTTTACATTACTACCAATTAATTACAGCTGCTGAGTCGCAGTGAGTGCAAACTAAGTTCAAGAGTCTGTGCTCCAGTGACACTGACCAGCCATATTTTTTGCTAAGTTTTGCTAAAAGTAATTTGTCTACATGAGAGGTGCCAAAACTTCTTCCTATAAAAAGGTCGCCTCGGCTATTACGCTATTACGCTGGATGCCCTTCCTAATGCAACCCTCCCCATTTATCCAGGCTTGGGACCGGCACTAAGAGTGCACTGGCTTGTGCAACCCTAATGGCTGGGGTTGGTTCCCTGACCGGGGATCGAACCCGGGCCGCAGCAGTAAGAGCGCCGCAGCCGAACCACTAGACCACCAGGAAACCCCAAAACTTCTTCCTATGAATTGCCAAAAATCAAACTTGATTGAGGGTCCAAAGTGCCTGGAAGTAAATGTTTTTGCTGCCGTTCTCTAATTACGTTAAATAAAAAAAAGTCTAAATCACTTACATTGTCTACATTTAATTTTAATTGACATTTTTTCGCAGCTTAGAAAATGAAGCTTTGCATCATATACAGCAGTGGTCCCCAACCTTTTTTGGACCACGGACCGGTTTCCACTGTGTTGATTTTTGTTCATTTTACTAGTTTGGGGTTTGAATTTAGCGGTAATGTATTATATGTTAGTGGCCGGAGCCCCTTTAAGAAGGTAGCGGATGGAGGTAAGACATGTGACCGAGGCATCATGACATGCATCAAGAGTGAGTCATAGACAGATGTGGCGGAGAAAATCCGGTCACTTTCCAACATAAAACATCGTTCAGAATCAGATTATAAATAAAACAGAAATAATGATATCTCCACAAAATCAAGTTGGATTGGGAGGTTCAAAAAGCACATATATGGTCAGGGGTCCAACAAACTTTTGTTGGCCAGAAAATGCAATGCATAGATTCCATTATTTGTTTTATTTGGAAGAAAGAGTATTTTATTGCAGGGTTGCCAGGTCTACTATTAAAAGGTGGTTAGTTAGGGGGTCAAACATGCAGGTCAGTGGGTCTCTAATGCACTTCATGAAGTCAGTAGTTGAATATAAAAAATAAATATATAAATACAAACAAAC
The DNA here is from genome assembly GCF_014805685.1 of Silurus meridionalis. Taxonomy (NCBI): domain Eukaryota; kingdom Metazoa; phylum Chordata; class Actinopteri; order Siluriformes; family Siluridae; genus Silurus; species Silurus meridionalis. Next base: position 25,218,225 of record NC_060888.1, on the reverse strand, counting down.
GGATAAACACATAGTGTCAACCCCCAAACACTATAAATTCAATTGGCCATTATTATATTTTTATTATATATAAATATATATATCAAAGAAAACACAGTATTACAGTGATGGATGAGTTTTATTAATCATTGGATTTCATAGATTTTCATACTTTTTTGTGTATTTATAAATATATACAAAGTGCTTTGTAATATAACGCACCATTTCCACTGTTTATAAAAATATCACCTTGAATTTTTTACGTACGAAAACGCACTCAAAGGCTATAAAAAGGATCGTCGGAAAAAACGAATTCCTTTAGAAATTCCTTACTTTAAAAAATTAAATACATGTACAAATATTGCACAAGGGTGTAAATCCTGTCTCCCCCTAAAAAAAACAAACAAAAAAAAAAAAACCAGCACGAAATAATAAAAATCTGGTATAAAAATGGAAGATGATGACGTGCGTCATGGAAAAAAAATCATACAATTAACAAAGTTCACAGTCAGTCTGAAGGCATCACTTGGTAACGTCATGGTGATCAGAGAGGGATGGTGAGGGATGATGGAGGGATTAGATAATGGCGCTGAAAGCGAGAGGGGTGTGCGGTTGGGTAGGGTTTGGCACAGGTAATCAGGGGAACCCTGAGTGGATGGAGGGGAGGTGGATGGTGAACTCAGGGGAGATGGGGTGGTTAGTTTAGCTTGAGCCCAGCACAGGCCCCACCTGTTCCCTCCTCTCAGTGTCCTGTACACTGGAGACGGGTCGCTGGGAATCGCTGAGCAGCGTCAGAGCCTTCGGGCACTCCAGAGGGCAGATGTAATCACTGGGGTCATCAGGGCGCTTCTTTCGGAGCTGGCTGAAGTTGGAGAAACCGATTTTCTTGGGCTGGAGGGAATGGAGGTGAGAGCAGCAGTGGTTATTAAGCTGACAAAACACACAGGTGTTCATGCAACCAAAAACATTTTTAATAAATATTTGTGTAAATTAATTAGAATGAATATAAATAGATGATATTTGTACTGCTGAGTCGTCCACATAGCAACAAGTTGAAAAGAAAAAGGAAGGCATGGAATGAAAAGCAAAGGAAAGGGTAGGTAAGGAAAAGAAAGAAAAGAAATGGAAAGGAAAGGATATAAAAGGAAAATAAAGAGGAAGGAAAGAGAAGAAAAATAATGGAAAGGAATATAAAGGGTATTAAAGGGTAGGAAAGAAAAGTTAATTAAATAATAGTGTAGGAAACTGAATGGTTGGAAACGAGGTGGTAAGAAAGGAAAGGAATGCAAAGCAAGTCTGTGTTTATATTTAAGTGAGAGGAGCGAGGAGAGAGGAAAGGAAATGGTAGGAGAGGAAAAGAAGGAAAGGGGGATACCGTAGGATAGGAATGGAATAGGAAAAGAAAGGAAAGGACAGGATAGTAGAGAATGGGATAAACTGTATAGGAATGGGATAGAAATGGGATAGGAAGGAGATAGGATTTGGATAGGAATGGTATAGGAATAGGATAGGAATGAGATACGAATAGGATAGGAATGGGATAGGAATGGGATTGGAATGGAATAGGAATGGGATAGGAATGGGATAGGAATGGGATAGGAATGAGATACGAATAGGATAGGAATGGGATAGGAATGGGATAGGAATGGGATTGGAATGGAATAGGAATGGGATAGGAATGGGATAGGATGTTCATTGCAAATTACTGGTAGTTAAAATGGTCACTAACCCTAACCCTGCTCTGGAAGAGTAGATGAAAGAAAGGTAAGAGAGAAAAAATTAAAAGGAAAGAGGAAAGGAAGAGAAAAAAGAATAGGAAAGGAAGATGACAGAGAAAAGGAAGACAAGAAAGAGAAGGAAGAGGAAAAAAGAGAAGAAAGGAAGAGGGAAGGTATTCTATGTGTATGTGTGAGTAAGAAAAGCAAAGGAAAGGAAAGAATGTTCACGGCAGATTACAGGTTACCCTGCTACTGAAGATCTACCTAAATTCAGCTCGAGCCCTGCACACCCAATTCACCCTGAAGTGTACAAATGATCTCCAGATGATGTTTTTGATCAGGGCACGAAGTAAACTAGAGTAAACTCAAGCCAGATACGGTACCCGGATTTTAGCTGTAGTGGAGAGCGGTGTGTAGTTCTGAGACTCCATGTATTCCTGTTTCTCCAGCTGAGCCTGACCTCCCACTAGAGAGTTGAAGTTGGTGTTGAGGTGTCTCCTCAGCAGGGTCTTCTGCGGTGGGATGTTCAGCAGCATCGCCAATGTGTCCGAGTTAAAGCGTGGCTCCAGGATCTGGATGTTCAGAAAAAAAAATCAGGCTGTGACAGATTAGCATTCCGTCAGGAGGCGGCACAAAGCCATAACTTCTGGTTACTGGATTAAAGCCATAGCATGTATGTGTGTGTGTGTATAAATGTTACTCACAATGAGACCCCCGTGTACACCGCTGCCCCTCAGGTTGGGAGCGTATTCAGCAAGATCTACTGAGCGAAGCCACTCCATCACACGGTGATTGGACCACTGAATCACCTCGGAGGGTGACGTCAGCATCTGTAGAAGTGGGAAAGTGGACACTTCAATACAGTTGGTTAAATTCCATTATGGCGTTTTACAGATTTTCTCAGTGGCTTCTTCTTCTTTTCTTTCTTTCTCTCGTCTTCCTTTCATATTTCCTCTTCCTTTCCTCTCCCTTCCTTCTCCCTATTTTCTTTTTGCTTTCGTATATCTTTTCTCTTTCTTTCCTCTCTCATCATCTTTCCTTTCCTCTTCTCTCTTCTTTTCTCTCTTCTTCCTTTTATCTTTCCTTATCCTTTCCCTTCTTTTATTTTATTTTGCTCTCCTCTCCCATCTTCTTTTTCTCTCCTCTTTGCTCTTCTTTTCCTCACTTGTCTTCCTTTCCTCTCCATTTCCCCTTACTTTCCTTTCCTCTTTCATCTTCCTTTTCTTTTCCCTTCATTCCTCTCTCTTCTTCCTTTTTACCCTCGTCCTCTTATTCTCTTTCTTTCTCTACTATGTTCTCTTTCACATATCCCTTCACTTCCCTTCCCTCCCCTTCCCTTCATCTTCTACCCTTTCACATATAAACAGAGGCAAATAAAAAAAACCCTGTTTTTCCTCACCTCATCCCCCGGCCTCCTCTTTAAGCAGAAAGGGTTGAACTTGTTCACATACAGCACATGGATGGCACTTTTAATGCTCAGGTGATGCAACTGGCTGCTCACTTTAAGGATCAGTAGGTCGTTCTGAAGAAAGTCAAACCGCATCAATATGACGCTGTTTGCAAAAACAAATAAATCTCATGAATAGTGCGAGTAAAAATTGAGGTGTTTACCACAGTGAGGTACTGCAGCATTCTCCCGTCCACACGACCTTCATGGAACTGGTCTTTATACTGCGGTAAACCGATATCATCCAGCCATCCTGCGGGATACAACAACAAAATCAAGGCAAATTTACTGTGGGGTTCAGGAATCTGAGTCGTCCAGCAACAACATTTTTAATTCACCAGAATTTCATTTGAATTTAATTCTGTGATTAGTATTATTACATCTATCCACGTGTTGCTGTGTGAAAATATCGAAATGTTCGGATGCTGCAGACACATTGCATTCATTTGAAATAAAAACAATAGAAAAAGTACCGTATTTTCCGGACTATAAGCCGCAATTATTTTCCCATGCTTTGAAACCCCGCGGCTTAAACAATGAAGCGGCTAATTTATGGGTTTTTCCCGGTTTCACAAGCTTTAAGCTAATTTTAAAATTTTTGGGTTCAGGTGAACCAATGAAACTCTTTATATTAAATCAGATGCGCTCCCACTGAATCAGGCTGCACCACATCATAAATATGGATGATGTTCCTCTGACGTTTGACCTGCCGCTCACTCGGACTGTCTACAGGAAATGTGAATCATTCGTCACGCTGAAAACAACCGGGCATGAAAACACACTTCACCTGTGTTCTGAGCTGCACGGCATCTGGAGAAAAGATTCACCGGTGGTGATTTTTAAACGCACGACGATGCCAAAAGATAAACTCCCGAGAGAAATTGTGAGAAAGGAAGGAGGAAGACAGTGAACAATGACTTTCTTGGTAGGTTACTGTTTAGATACAAGCCGTGTAACAGACACTGTCTTTTATTAAAGCCTGTGTAAAGTTCATTAGTTTCAGTGTAGACACCTGCTTATAGACAGGTGCGGCTTATTTATGTTCAAAATAAAAATCTTTGTCAAATTCAGTGGGTGCATCTTATATTTGTGTGCATTTAATAGTCCGGAAATTACAGTAATATTTTGAGAGAAATTGTTAATCTGGATCATGTTATTCAGTGGAATCACACTACTTACGAGCTATGAATTTTGACAAATTATCCAGAATTGTTCACAAGATAACATGAATTCACTCACGTGTAACCCAGATGTGGTCGAGCTCTGCTGATTTCTCGCTCTGCCGTGTGGTAAACGAGTGCAGGGCGAGCTGAAGCTTCTTTCTGTGCAGCGGGTGTTTTATCCCCAGCTCCTAAAACCAGAGTTATGAATCACTTCACTAGTTACAAATTACTGTAATTATTAATCATCATAATCCTCTACATATAACTATTGACATTTATATAGAACTCGATATTGCCAAAGAAATAAAACACAAAATAATGAATAATGGATGTTACAGTAGAAATGATGCAGAGGAGGGACATGGGGTATATAGATAGGAGAATGCTGAGGATGGAGCCACCAGGAACAAGGAAAAGAAGAAGATCAAGGAGTAGGTTTATGGATGTGGTGAGGGAAGACATGCAGGCAGTTGGGGGTTGATGGAGGCAGATGTAGAGGACATGGGGGTATGGAGACAGACGATCCAAGAAGAAGATTATATTACCACTGCATAACTCTGTTATAAATATTTATTTTATAACTAGAGTGTGACTTTTTTTTTGGAAAAAATGTAAAACAGAACTTGGCTCTGCTCTTAGTGAATAGTCTTCGGTGAGACAAGCGTTTCGAAACGTCACATGCCTGGTATTGCGTCATCTTGAGAGGGGGTGGGACCAGTGATGTCACATGATGTCACCACTTTACCCAGCATTCATCAACCCTCCCCGCTGAGCGTAGACATGTCACACGCCTGTGTGGCCGAAGTTTCTTGATTTCACGCATGTCATAGGTTCACGTCCACTTATTATAATACTAATAACAAAATTTTGTGTAATAAATAGTGACAAAAGAACATAATTAACATTTAATTAAATAATCCAGCTCTATTTGTTACTGTAATTCATTTTTTTTAAATTGTGATTTGAAAACTATAACTGTGTTTGACACAGCAGTTGGGGCAAATTAGCCCTCAAATGGCACCACTTGCAGGTAAATATAAAACTGAGCTAAAATGATGTGTGAAACTGCAGGAAAGACTGATGATGGTAAGGTTACGTGAGGAAAAGTGGATTACAGACAATGCATACTTGAACAAAAGGGAATGTGATTGTGTGTGTGTCAGTGCGGGACTATTTTTACGCCTACTACTGTTCCTGGTGATGTTATGACATAATCCTACACATTGACAAACATTCTTAACCAATCCTGCCCACCCTCATTTTAACCAAACCTGCTCACCCTCATTTTAACCAATCCTGCCCACTCTCTTTTTTAACCAATCTTGCCCATCAATCTTTTTGACCAATAATGAACATGTCTCCTTTTGACCAATAGTGCCCATGTCTCCCTTTTGACCAATCCTGCCCACACCTCATTTGACCAATCCTGCTTATGCCTCCTTTTGACCAATCCTGCCCATGTCTCCCTTAGACCAATTGTGCCCATCTTCCTTTTGACCAATCCTGCCCACACCACCTTTGACCAATCCTGCTTATGCCTCCTTTTGACCAATCCTGCCCATGTCTCCCTTAGACCAATTGTGCCCATCTTCCTTTTGACCAATCCTGCCCATGCCTCTTTTTGACCAATCCTGCCCACGACCCTTTGACCAATCCTGCCCATGTCTTCCTTAGACCAATTGTGCCCATCTTCCTTTTAACCAATCCTGCCCATGCCTCTTTTTGACCAATCCTGCCCACAACCCTTTGACCAATCCTGCCCATGTCTTCCTTAGACCAATTGTGCCCATCTTCCTTTTGACCAATCCTGCCCACGACTCTTTGACCAATCCTGCCCAAGTATCCCTTAGACGAATCGTGCCCAAGTATCCCTTAGACGAATCATGCCCATCTTCTTTTTGACCAATCTTGCCCATGCCTCTTTTTGACCAATCCTGCCGATGCCTTTTTTTGACTAATCCTGCCCATCCCTCTTTTTGACCAATCCTGTCCATGCCTTTTTTTGACCAACCCTGCCCCTACCAACAGAGACTCTCGAACAATACAGTCTGGTCCTAAAGAATTTCATGGGCAATACATTTCTACATCTACATACAAATACCCTTGAACAATACAATATAGTGTCTGAACTATTTTACCCATTTCTATAGATTCTCTTGAGCAATACCTTCCAATCCTACAAACTCTCTTAGGCAGTAACAGCCAGTTTTACAGACTCTTCTAAACAGAATAATGTCCAGTCCTAGTGACACTTTTGGATAGTACCATCTAGTCCTACAGATCCGAGCGGAACCACAGCTTCCGCTCGGATCTCAGCATGCTTGTCAGACATATCTTTATGGATGAGGGCTCACCAACTTAAACTCAACCCCAGCAAAACAGAACTGCTGGTCATCCCAAGTGATTCATCTCCAGGTCAAGATCTACAAATAACACTTCATGACTCTCTGCTCTCCCCTTCAGCCACTGCTCGTAACCTTGGGGTAACTATGGACAATGAACTGTCTTTTTTCCCACATATCGCTAATGTTGCTCGTTCTTGTCGATTTCTTCTCTATAACATCCGAAGGATTCGACCATTTCTGTCCATACAGGCTGCCCAGTTGCTTGTTCAGTCTCTTGTCATTTCAAGACTGGACTACTGCAACTCTCTGCTGGCAGGTCTTCCCCTGAACGCTATTCGTCCACTGCAAATGATCCAAAACGCAGCTGCACGACTTGTGTTCAATCAGCCCAAGTTTTCCCACACCACCCCACTGCTGCGCTCCTTCACTGGCTTCCAGTAGCTGCACGTATCAGATTCAAAACACTGATGCTTGCCTACAAGGCCAAAATGGACCAGCACCATCTTACCTCAGTGACCTCATCACATCTCGCACTGCACCACGCTGTCTGAGATCCTCCAGCACTGCTCAACTGGTACCACCTTCTCTCAGAATGAGAGGTAAGTACAATTCAAGGCTCTTCTCTGTTCTGGCACCAAAGTGGTGGAATGAACTTCCCCTAGATGTCCGTACAGCAGAGTCCCTGATTATCTTTAAGCGACGACTGAAGACCTACCTCTTCCTGAAATACCTAAATTAGCACTTTCCAAGTTTGTAGAATTCGAGTTATATTTATATTGAGTTTGTATTCTTGCATACCAGTGTAGATTTATTCACTACTAGAGATTTAAAGCACGTTTGTACGTCGCTCTGGATAAGGGCGTCTGCTAAATGCCGCAAATGTAATGTAAATGTAATCCTCTTGCACAATTCCATTCAATCCTATAGACTCCCTTGGGCTATACCACCCAGTCCTACAGACCCTCCTGGGCAATTCCATTCAGTCCTACAGACTCTCTTGGGTAATTCCAGTTTTACAGATGCTCCTGGGCAGTACCATTCAATGTTACAAATAGACTTTGACTCATCCTGGAAATTTCTGCAAAAACATGACCGATTTTGTCTATTCTTCCACCAAGTCCACCCATTCTTGCAAACACTCTTGAACAATCCTGCATAGTGAAGACACACTTGCTCTTGATCAATCTAGTCTACTAATCCAGACACTCAAGACCAATCCTGGCCACAGTTTAAAGACACTTTTGGCCACTCCTGTCCACACTCTTGCCCAATCCCACCATCCCCTCTAGACACTCATTAACGATTCTTTTTTTTTTTTTTTTTTTTTTTTTTGCCAGAAATCTATATTGCCTCTGAGAAAGTCTTGAGCATTTCCTTCTGTGTGTGCATCCATGTGTTTCTTTTTCTGAACTTGCCTTTTCGAAGTCATGCAAGGAGGCCGAGAGGAGAGTCTGTCCACTGCTAACCCACTGGCTGGCCATGGGGACATAGTGTCCCAGCCCATATTCCTCCAGCCACATACACACCTGGTCACATGACCACTTTGAAAAGGGAGTGTTGTTCAAGTCTCTAAAAAAAAAAAACAACAAATTGTTCCAATAAGTAATCAGGTAGTTGGTTTGAAAGATGCAGATGACCTACCACATAAATCACTTTTTGAGTTACACTGGACTACTGTGACCTGTATACCTGTATAAGCACTTTTGTACGTCGCTCTGGATAAGGGCGTCTGCTAAATGCCGCAAATCTAAATGTAAATGTACCTACATACTGACCAATGTGGATGATATACCTGATAAAACTGAATAATGATCAACAATTGCACTTTCAATGTCTGTAATTATTTGTTTAAGTATCAAAGTTAAAGTATCTGCCGTTAGCGTGGTAAAACGAACCTTCCCGAATCTCTGTTGCCCATGCCAGCCAGCCGAGGGCCTGCTGTGGAACGGACTCCTCCCCTCTTGAAATCGTTGCTGTCCACACCGTCTGCAGGCATTCCACCTGACTGGGTCCTTCTTATCCTGACACAACACACACAACAGACGTGCCCATATATTATCCTTTATCTACATTATCCTTGTACAGTAATTACAGGAAACTGTATATGACACCACAACACTCTTGAAGCTTGGATTTCTTGAATTTGACTGATTACAAGTGTGTGAGTACGAGTACGAGTTTTTCGAGGTACTAACGGTCACAAAATTTAAAGTTTAGGGATACGTAGTGTACAGGAGTGATAGTAAAAATTTGTTTTAACTCTTCCGCCGCTTATCGCCTTTACTATCGCTTAAACTCGTAGGTCAAGGTACCACTGTACAATGTAATTTACTAATAATTCCAAATGTGATGTTTGGCTCTAACAGAAGAACTTGTGACTGAGAATAGGGGAGAAGATGTTAGCAGGCTGCCTCACCCCCACAGTCAAATATTAAGGCTTAATTTTTCGGGGTTGTTTTGGAGCTTGGAAGATTTAAGATTTATTCTAGGTGAAAGGAATCAACATGGCTACCATTCCATACTTCAACGCCATGCAATTCCATCTGGACTGTGGTTTATTGGAACCCACTTCAGCATACAACAAGATGATGAGCTGAAGCATACGTCCAAACGTATGCTTCAGCATTTTTTAAGCGTTTTTTAAAGTGTTATCTATCGCGGAATGACCTGCCCGGTCAACGCACTTAAGTCCTATTAAACTGCTCTGGGATGAGTTGAATCATAAGGTCAGAATTAAATCTCTAATTAGTGAAGAACATTTTTGGCAAGTTTAAGAAAAAGAAACAACAAAGTGTTCCAGCTAAACGTTTGGAAAAATGAACTGTCCAGATTCCGAGAGTGTTTAAAGCTGTTCATCATGATAAGGAAGGATTTTTTTTTATGAAAATAAACTGGAACTTCTGGACATTTGAAGATTTTTGTTGGTCAAAGTCAATCTTCATACTATTGCATTACCTAATGTGTTGCATATAAACAAAAGGGACATGCATGTGTCTCTCAAAAAACATAAATTGACAGGTACTGCATATTATACAAATCAATGGAATCATTTAAAGAAATCTCAGTGGTCTGATTTATATCAGTGGCATAAAACCAAAAAAAATGTTCAAGTGATAAACACATAGAGACAAGTCATATCTATAACACGGGTAAAGTCAGAATATGACTTACTTTCCCCACAGCTTCCTGATGCCTTTCTGATTCTTCTTATTCTCAGGAGAAACAGGTGACTGCTGCCCCGAGTCCATGCCGGATGACATGGGCGACACATCTGACAATGTGGACTCGTCCGTCTTCTCCAACTTTGCTGAGAACACAGGAGGCGCTCATTTAAAATCCTAAAGATTTATTTCACTAAATCCAATGCCTGCAGTCTGATGTTTTTCCTGTTTTCAGTCTCATGAGATAAAGAGCTCTCAGAATCACCCATTAGCTAAACGATTTACGTCAAAGCAGGAAAAGACACCAAACTGTGATCAGCTCTGTGGTTTCACATTGCTTATCTCGACGTTCTGATGTTTACCCACCGGCTGTGAAAAGCTCGAGCTTTCAGCGTGGTGCTGAGGCACGCATGAGAGGATGGAGAGAAATACGATGTGTTATAGCACCAGGAATTAAAAACAAAAAATCCTTTGCAGTGTGAATGTTCGACATCTCAATTAGTCCTGAATAGCAATAGAAATTAAAATTGCTCAAAAATCCTCAATACAGTGAATTCATTTAAATATTTCATTTACGTAAGCCTTATCCAGAGTGACTTACAGTTATCTCATTTTAGAGTTTAAGGGTTAAGGGCCTTGCTCAAGGGCCCAGAAGTGGCAGCTAGGGATTTAAACTGGGATTTAAACGTATGACCTTTTGATCAGAAGTCCAACATCTTAACCACTGAGCTACCACTAATCATTTGCACTTATAGCATCTGGAACGCACCCTTATCCAAAGCAACTCTTATTTATACAACTGAGCAGTTGATGAGCAGTAAAGGGCCTCGCTCAAGGGCTCAGAAGTGGCAGTTTGGTTTCCAATTGGGTCCCCCCCCCTTCCTTCTCCAAAAGAACATACATTTGTATCAATCATACAACTGAGCAGTGGAGGGGTTCAGCACCTTACTAGGGGGCCCATTAGTGGGGCTTGGTGAGGCTGGGATTTGAACTTATGACCTCCTGATCCAAAGTCCAATGCTTTCACCACTGATCTACCACTTCCATGGCACCATGGCACCAATTAGACTTCCAATTTCCATGAATGCTCATATATGATCCTGTGCCATGAGTTCAATGAACATTACCCATTGTATTGTTGAAGAAATATAAAATTTTAAAACTGCACCAAGTGTTCAACATTTTCTCTTTGCAAAGGCTGATAGATGATATATAAGAGGACAAAGGCAATTATAAAGGTAGGCATGCACTTACAAGGCATTAGAGACTATTTAAAAGACATTTAGAAAAAGGAGGTGACGAAATTGGTTTTATATCAATCAGTATCTCAAACATGCATCAACTGTTAATTTTGTTTAGTAATTATGTCAAGTGATAATGAAGAAACTCATTAAAGTCTTATTTCCTTTGCCTGAGGGTGCATAAAGTTTTGCACGTTTGCACTTCTGCACCAAATTTCCAGTACAATTGAAGGGAATGGACAGAAAAGATGAAAATCTATGAAACAGTCAGTATTGACCATGTGACTTGTATTTGTAATTGGATTTGTATTGCATCGCAATATGAAAGAGAATATCATGTTTGTATATGTAAATTTAAAACAGGAAAGGGGTGGGGCTTGCTAAGATTTTGTCTAAATTGCATTTTAAGTGAAACATTCATGCAACCAATGTTATAACGCTGTTCAAATAAACAAAAAATATTGTCGTTTAAACTGTCGTTTTTCTGGTAAAAGTCATCAATAGAAATAGAGATTTTAAAGATTACTTAAGCGCGAAAGCATTTCAGATTTTTTGTCCCTTAGCCAGAGAAGAAATCCATGCCTTTTTCTTTTATATCATCCATACCTTTTATTTTCAGAATGTTTTTATTATGTCATGCTGAAACCGAGACAGAAGCGAAGGCGAGGGTACGGTACCTAACGCCGGGGCGCTGGCACTCCTGCAGCGATCTTCATACCGAAGTGCAAAGCGGCGAAGAGACGGAGTGAGGGATAAAAAAGGAAGAGCAGAAGACATGCAAACACTGCGGTGTTAGAAGCAGTAAGAGGAAAAGCGCTGTGATTGGAGCTGGTGGATTACAGTAGCATGCAAGTTTGATTTCATGTACACTATAAGGACAAAAGTCTAAAGAAACCTGACCATAAGATTGGCTTCTTTTTTTAACACACTGTACCAAATTGAGTCTTTATTTGAAGAACAAGCTCTACTCTCCAGGAGTTGCACTAGATTTTGGAGTGTGCTTGTAGATAATTGTGATCATGTAGCAATTAGTAAAGTCAGGAACTGATGTATGTGAGGTGAGGAGGCCTGAGGTGCCATTGTGAGGTCAGAGCTCTATAGCAGGAGATCTTTCACTCCAACCCATGTAAACAGATCTTCATGGAGTTGTCATAATGTTACGTCTGATCCATGTGTATATGTATATATATTTGTATATATTGCTATTTGCACTTTTGGTTAACTGCATTTCACTAGCCATGTACTTTTACCATGCACAGTGACAAAGTTGAATCTAATCTTATCTAAGAGCCAGTGTTTAGATGTCCACTTACTCAGGTTGATCTCGCTCTCCTCGCTCTCATCAGGCGACAGCTGGAATGGAGATGAACGTCGTTCCCTCTCTCCGTTTAGTGCGGGTCTGGAAAACTTCCCAGGAAGAGTTTGGTACTTACTGCTCTCCGATATGAGCCGACTCTGTTTGGGGTATAGGAGTGAAATTTACTGTCTATTTCTACATATCTATTACGAGCTTATATTTCACATCAGTCTTCTACGAAGGCCTTAATGCTTTAGCTCTGTGTGTGAGTGAGTGTGTGGGTGTGTTAAAGGGTTAATGTTTTTTGTTGGATACTAGTACCTCTAGAACTGGCTCTACAGTCTGTCCCATTGCATGCTTGGGTAAGCAAATAGAGAAAATATAGAGTAAAAAGAGAAAAAAGGACATACAACACACAGATATACACACACACACACACACACACACACATACATGCACATATGGTTAAAAGGAAAACTGTAACTAACCATTAATTCTATAAATTATTTTACATTAGTTATACCATGGCCACAGATCATGCTTGTTTTTGATTGGGCAGTTTTGATCAATTCTTGTCACAATGTGCCAGCGGCTGAGAAAGTCCACTGTTATTACAAGAGCGGCCTCTAGAGGCGAACCACTGACACCGCGTGGTGTTTGTTTTAACAAGTGAGACTGCGTGCTGCACGGAGAGCGCTATATTCTATTCATTACTTATGATTATTATAATTATTAACATTATTCATATTATTATGTTTATTAATATAATGAATATATTCATATCTATTTAAATTTGACATTTTCATGATTTAGTACTGTTGAAGTTCAGTACTATTTTACCTTAAGTGTTATGTATTATGATTTAAAATTTTTTAAATTCAGTATCTATTTTAATCGATTGATTAATCTTAAAAGTACAATCCAACCTAGCTATTGGTAAGTAAAATCTATCGCTCAACCTCTAGTCAGAAGCAAAGCTGTAACCATGATCTGCTCATTGCTACTATAAAATAAGTGACAACAGGAAAACGTAACATTAAATGTAGCGATGAACAGATAAATGGTAAGAAAGTGTTTCAATAAAACATTCTGCGTCAGAAAAGAAACCTTCATGGCCATGGTATAATTAAGGCAAAACCCACTGAAGTAACAGCCATAATGTGACCGTGCACACATGGATGTTTAGGTTGCTTCAGTCGGTTTTAGATTATAATTATGTAATAAATAACAAATGTAGATATTAATATGTTAAATAAAAGCCCTCTATGAGAGCCCCGGGTCAGTGGTGTTATCCAGGATGTGAGTGTTTTTCAGGAAATTCCATTTAAACAACTGTCTTTAATCCCATTCAGAAGGAAAGTCGAAAGTTATTGTTAGAATCAAGAGATGGATTTGGACTGGAATTAATATCAACAGTTCACTACAATGTCTCAGGACCACAGTTTGCATGAACAGTAATGCATTTTAGTGGCTATCAATGAACAGCAACCTCAACAATGATGGAGCTGTAATGAATGGACCTTCGGTGATGAGGATAAATCAATAACTTTTGAACAATCTGGATGTGAAAAAAACTGATCAGCCTTCTTTATCCAACATTCTGGCTTCGCTCCGCGACAGTAGAGGGACAGAAAATGGGAATCCCAATGGTTGTTTTAAATGAGACAAACCCTTTGTTTGGATCCACTCTGTAACTCCTCCAGACTGGAAGACAGCATCCTCAGTGTCGTCCTGCAGAGAAACAAACTCGACTTTCAGTCCATCATCACACATTTATTCCTCCTTGGCTCCTTACAGTTCATTAATACACGCTTGTAAAGAAGTACAGTGTAGAAATGAAGTCATTCAGTATCCAATTATCGGATTCAATTTCTATAACGAAGGTGCTTATTACTTGTAATGTGTACTTTGCAGAACATTGAAATTCTTTCTTTGCATATCCAGTGTGCACACACACACACACACACACACACACACACACACACACACACACACACACAAAAACACCCACATGTCCCAGTACTTGCCATTGTCTGCTGTGCAAGCTGTGGCAGTCCATGGGGGACTGCAGGCTGCGACAGCTGCGATACCGACACAAGAACAGAAAAAGAAAGAAAGATGACAAGAATGATGGATGAAGTGAAGGAATGAAGAAATGGAAAAGAAAAAATAGGAAAGAGAAAAAAAGAAACAGGAGGAAAAACAGTGTGATTGCAACCCAAAGTGTAGCTCAGATTTCAGCCCTCTAGACACACACTGCCACCTGTATGTGTGTGTATGTGTGTGTATGTGTGTATGAGAATGTGTGTGTGTGTGTGTGTGTGTGCATGTGTGTATTCCTTACCTAGAATCAAGCTCATTTTGTAGGCACATCGTGGGCAGTAGGAGTTGTGGCGTCCCTCGTGATGACGACATCTGAACAGAAAAAGAGAAAAAAAAAAAAATGAACCCAGAATATTGGAAGTGTATTCTTTCGTTCTTTTTTCCCGTTCTTTTTTTCCGGTTTTTGTTATTCTTTCTTTCTTTTCTCCCTTTTTGTTATTCTTTCTTTCTCTTCTCTGTTTGCCATTTTTTCTTTCTTCCATGCCTTTCCGCCGTTTCTGTTCTGTCTTTTGGTTTTTCTTCCTTTCCTTTCCTTTCCTTTCCTTTCCTTTCCTTTCCTTTCCTTTCCTTTCGAATCCTTCACTTATTTAACTTACTTACTTGACTTTAAAAGTAAGTAACCCAGCCTTTAGGGTTGCACAAGCCAGTGCACTCTTAGTGCCGGTCCCAAGCCAGGAAAAACTGGCGAGGGTTGCGTTAGGAAGGGCATCCATCGTAAAACATGTGCCAAATCAAATATGCGGATCAGGAGGTTTATGGATGTGGTGAGGGAAGACAGGTAGGTGGTTGGAATAAAAGAGACAGATGTAGAGGACAGGGGGTATGGAGAAGAATGATCCGCTGTGGTGACCCCTAATGGGAGAAGCCGAAAGAAGAAGAAAAGAAGCCTTAAATTTTAAAGTAAGTGATGTGTGTGAGACAGGGTTTAGAGACGAACCTGCAGGTCAGACATGACAATGTCTGAGTGAGCTTTATGGGGCAGAGCTCGCCTCCTCAGTGACCCACTCAGATCCTCCTCACTGCTGCCACACAGCAAACGATCACCACACACTGCATACAGATAGAGAGAGAGAGAGAGAGAGAGAGAGAGAGATAGAGAGACTCAGTCATTTGAAACAAGCCGCCCAGACAGAAGTGTCTGAGAAGAGAACAGTTCCTGCTACAAGGAAAAATTCACAGCACTTCACTTTTTCCACATATTGTTATGTTACAGTCTTAATCCAAAATTAATTTCATTCATTATTTTGGACTTCATGGTTTGGGTTTGTGCTCTGACATGCACTGTAACTATGGGACCTCATATAGACAGGTGTGTGCCTTACAAAATCACGTCCAATCAACTGAATTTACCACAGGTGGACTCCAATCAAGTTGTAGAAACATCTCAAGGATGTTTCTACAACATCTCAACCAGCAGAAACGGGATGCACCTGAGCTCAATTTTGCAATGCAAAAGCAATGAATAATTATGTACGTGTTTTTTTATTTTTTTTAATACATTTGCGAAGATTTCAAAACGAACTTCGTTCACGTTGTCATTGGTTGTAGAATTATGAGGAAAATAATGAATTTAAGCCTTTAACAGAACAATATGTGGAAAAAACTGAAGCGCTGTGAATGCAAAAGTTTGTGGACACCTGACCATAAGATTGTTATGTGTTATTTTTTTTAAACATCTCATTCCACATTTAGTCTCCATTGGCTGTTAAAATATACTCCACTAGATTCTGTGAAATATTTTGTGCTCATTTGGCCATAAGGGTTCTAGTAAAGTCAAATACTGATGTAGATGAGGTGAGGAGACGTCAGCAGACTGTAGTCTGGGGGTAAAATAAGTGCTCTGAGGTAGAAGGGTACTCCTCTATTTTTTGGCTTTATAGGCAAGCATGAGTGTTTTAAATCTGGGGGGACGTCATAGTAGGGTGTTGCTATTTATTCTATACGCACTTCACATCCAGTGGAATCTGATTGAATTGTAATGTGTTACCTTGAGAAAGCACCAT